>NC_142943.1:51328224-51350724 GCF_046866305.1 Octopus bimaculoides
TTAAATATATATCGTCGGTTTTCAAAAGGAATTCCGGGAAAAAGAATTCCTGGAGATACACATAGAACCCATCGTTGCATATGGAGTTGGGTGGCTAGAAACATCAACAAACTCGGCAAAATCATATAAATGCTGCAAAGATATATTTCGTTAGAGGAATTCAGAATATGCCTTAAACTGATAGAGGAACAAAAGTTGACGTGCTTAGTCGAGCAGAAATCATCAGAAAATCCCTCAACAAAATAAGAAGGCCTTAGGTTAAGTTCATTGAAAGAACAAAGCTTTAGCGACAACCAGGACAACTGAAAGGAAGAAACCAAGAAAAGCAGAGAAAGAATATATACGATCGCCTTACCAGTGAGCTACAGAAAGACCGGCCTGGTGATATGCTATATTGTGTGAAGAACTTTTAAAAGATGCTTACCCCATTTCAGCAGAATATTTCTAAATTAATTAGCGAAACATGTCGAAGCAGCTCCAAAAATAAGTAAATGAATTAAGACTCAAAATGTAAAGTTAGATCTAAACATTGAAACCAGATATATGCACATATAATTTATGTGTATATACTTAGTAGAAGTCACTCTCTAAAATGTTCCGTTAGTTTATATAGGAAAATTATTTTTTTTTAAAATTGACTACAGAAATAGAAGACAGAAAAATCAGGCACTGAACAGAATACCAGAGACAAGATTATAAGTATGATTAAATCAGTCGTTCCAGCCATAAACTACATGTTCGTTATAACTAATTGGAAGTGAAGTGAAGAGTCTAGATAGTAAAACATGAAAACCACTCACCAAATTATGAAGTCACTATCTTAAAGCTTTGACCAGGATCTAACTACCATGTGCAAAGCGTGGAGAAGGATTGATAAAGCATGAAAGCTATTAAAAAATTAAGGCAGATGTTTTAGAAGTTTGATTAAAAGCAAATAAATGTTGAATAAATTGGAGTGAATTGGAATCCAAGCATGATTAAGGAAAATTATGAAGCTATCACTGGAAAACATAGACAGAGAAAGAACCTGTAGCACAATGTATTTCTAGAAAATATAAGATAGTTATCGAAACATAAAGTATTCGTCAATATAGATAACCAAAATATTGTGTTGAAAGCCTAAACACTCTCAATAATTAACGTTCCTTCAAAATGATTATAAACGATGCTGACAAGCATCTAACATGAATCCCCAATTCTTGTTCATATAAAAAGCATACAGAAAGTAACACTATTCTGATCCAAGAATAGTTTATTTTCAATATTGTTGCTAAAGACCCAGAATATAAGGGAGCAGGAAAAACACTTTTGAACGTTTTGCAATATAAAAGGAAACGATAAATTTCAATTTAGATAGCCTGGAAATTTTGAGAAACATGCTAGATAAAAAGTGAATGGTAGCGCCGTTGAAATGTTGAATAAAATACTTCGAGGCTTTTGTTCCGACCCTGCACTGTGTTCAAATCTCGCGGAAGTCAATTTTGTCCCTCATGCTTGTCGATAAAAAAGAACGCAAAATTGAGACGCTACATTGTCAGAACTGCTACACTATCGGATAAGGTGTCGTACGGTATCTGTTCTGTTCTTTGCGTTCTGACAAAGACAGTACCATGTTGTATTGACCTACGTTGACGATATATCCCTTGGATAAACATCGATATCGGGGGAGAGCGGAGAATTGCATGCATGGGTAACTGATAGTCTTTGCCAAAATGTTTTTCCAAGGCATGTGCATACATTTGGAAGTGCATTGTAAAACTTGACTGTTGGAAGGCTCTGCATAAAATATATTGTTAAACATTCTAAGTTAAAAACAGATTAAATCAAGAAAACATCATCTTTGTGATTAGAATCCTGCAGGACTATCCATTAGAAAATGTGTAATTTCTAGTAATCAAACTGGATAATAAACGATAGATATATTCTTCAAATCTGACAGCTAACGATTTCAAAGCCACGTTACTCAAATCCATGCCTGTCCAAACAGTTGATGAGATTAACAAAAACTGTCCTTGTGTTGTAATCAAAGCTAGAAAGGAAATTTTGTTTGGAGACATCCAAAGATAAAGGGAAATTACCAAACTATCACTGACAAGTACAAACAGGAAAATAATTTGTATTACTGCTAACACGCGATAACATATTACTAGAAAGATAAATAGGAAAACTATCCATATACAAAGTAGCTGTCAATAGAAATAACCAGAACATTGAGTGATAAAAATACGAACAATCTTCGTAATAGCAGTGACTTGAGAATGATTAAAAATGATGCAGACAAACATAACCAGGATTCCAATTTTTTTATACATATATAAAACATACTGAAAATAATATTACTATACACTGCACTAAAGTATTTTAAATGCAACGAAAAATATAAAATGAGAATAAAACAAAACACTGTACTTGAGATGGCACACAGAGCTACTTTTTTTTAGTCCTTAGTTACGTACATTGTGTAAATGCACGCAATGAAATGACGACTACAACTACTACTAATAGTAATAACAATAATAATAATAATAATAATAATAATAATAATAATAATAATAATAATAATAACAACAACAGTAATCCAGAATTAGTGTTTGTTGTTATTTTTTGTATGTCTTAAATTTCATTTTTGAAGTTAGATATTGTTACGTGAGACTTGCTGGTACCTGCGGCATTAGGAACGATAGAAAAATACACAGGAAACCAAAAATTAAAATATGACACAATGGAACTTTTAAAAAATACATTAGAGTATTATTATAATATGGCTAACAGCACATCACTTTGTTTAATTCCCCAACTGGTTCTTCTTTGTGTAGTTGAGACATCGATTTCATTAGAGTCTCAAAAAAACTGAAGAGCTGTGATGCATACGACTTGCGATAGTTGAAATAATTTGCTAATGTAAGAACTGCGCTGTGTCAAATATTCTATAGACTATCAATAAAATGCTTCGGGCTTTTTACATATGTGAGTATACATATATATATGTTCGTGCATGCTGTGTGTCTTTGTGTATATGGGTTTGTGTGTATGTATGTGTATGTGAATATTTATTTATATGTGTGTGCGCGCATGCCTGTACGTGTGTATGAGTTTCGTATATGGGTGTTTTGCTTATGCAGTGACACGAAGAAAGAATCTTCCTGGGGGAAAGTACTAGACTAGACTTTACTTAATACACATATACATGCATATATATACACTATACACGCACACATATAAATAGGGGAAGAGTGACAGAGAGAGAGAGAAAAAATATAAGGATTTCAAAATGAAATATATATATATATATATATATATATATATATATATATATATATATATATATATATATATATATATATATATATATATATATATACATATATATTATATATATATATATATATATATATATATATATATATATATATATATATATATATATATATATATATATATATATATATATGTGTGTGTGTGTGTGTGTGTGTACGTATGTATGTATGTACGTATGTATGCATATATACATATATTTCTAAATATATATATATATATATATATATATATATATATAGACAGATAGATAGATAGATAGATAGATAGATAGATAGATAGATAGATAGATATACACACATACATGTATATATATGTAGAGAGAGGCATATAAAAATTTTAAACTGCAGTATAGATAGAGAGATAGATAGACAGACGGACAGACAGACAAACAGAGAGAGAGAGAGAAAGACAGACAGACAGATACATACCTACATACATACATATATACATAATAAAAATGTATATATATATACACACATATATCAAATATATACACATATATATATACATGATATATACGAATATATACATACATGTATATATATGCACGCAGAATATGTATATATATATATGTATATATATGTATGTATATATATATATATATATATATATATATATATATATATATATATATATATATATATATATATATATGTATACATAATATATATATATATATATATATATATATATATATATATATATATATATATATATATATATATATATATATACATATGCACATATATTTATACATATTATATATGTATATATACACATATATATACGACACATATATATAATATATATGCTTGCATATGTTTCTTTCTCTCAGTTTTCAAACATTTGCACACATACCTATATACGAACATGCACATTAGCATACCGCCACACACGTATTCATACACTCGTTCAATGATTTGTGCTCACCATCAAAAACCAAAAACGAATTTAAAAAACAAATAAATGAAAAGTGCTTTTATTGATTAAATACCTAATAGTAAGTAAGGATATCAAGGGAGAATTTTCTCTTTAAATTATCCACTATTTTGAAGGAGAATGAAAAATATTTCTTTAAGAGAACACACCATAATAATTTAACACCGAGCGTCGAATCTTCCAAAATTCTATATAATATTAAATATATATATATAGTCTATTGTACCAGTCTGATATTTAGAAGTCCTCAATTGTTCAACTGCCTACTTGAAGAAATAAGAAATATAAAAGGGACCTCCACTGAAACATTAAAAAAGACATTAGAGAAACTTTTATCGATGATACCTGGCCATCCCACCACTCAAGTACGGACTCGGGGAAGATCCGGTGCGACAAACACAATTATGGAGCAGTTTCCAGCCATAAATCGACAACATAACTGAAAGAAAATAATTTAAGTAGGTACTCCAGCATGGACGCAGTCCTACGACTGAAACCAGGTAAAAACAGGTAAAAAGAAAAAGAAGAAAAGAAAAAATGGGAGACGGTCGGCGGAAGTCACTGCGCCGCCAACCGAACCCGGGTCCCTCCGGTGGGAAGTGTGCCACCGGAGAGGAAGACTCTGTCAGCGCGAATTGTGCAGCTGACAGAGTGGTGTGACGCCCCTTCCAGTGAGGATAATGATTTTTATATTATCCTGTACCATGAGGGAGGGATTGTGAATGAGTTCTTGGACCGCGAGTGCGGCCAAGATAGGAACTACTCGGAGTGTGCGAGTAGTTCCACATGGCCTCCGCATAGAAGAATGTAACCAGAAGGATTTCTTCTACCTCTCTGCAAATTCAAGCCTAACAATGGTCACTTGTTTGTCAGGGGCAGCATATCTGCTTCCGGAGGGGTGGAGTGATGAAAATTTGAAGAATTTTTAAAATATTGAAATTGTGTAAAATTTGTAATATTAATAGTGTAAGAGGTTTACAACCTCATAAGTGTTCTTTAAAGGAAAAAAAAAAGAACAATGTTTTCGAGGGGTTATCAGTCGGCGGGCGCTGGTGCCTCTCTCATTATTTGTTTCATCCTTATCATCCTCATCTCATTAATGTCCATTTCCAGCTCGCAGCTACTTTATGTTTGTCTGTCTTTGTTTGTCCCCTCTATGTAACGCCGCTAATGGCGAATTTATTGAAATAAAGTAGCTTGCTTCCCAATCACATGCTCCGGGTTCAGTTCCACTGCGTGGCATCTTGGGTAAGTGTCTTCTACTATAGCCTCGGACTAACCAAAGCCTTGTGAGTGGATTTAGTAGATGGAAACTTGAAGGAGACCGTCGCTTGACAACCGATCTTGATATGTTAACATCCCCGTAACTTAGCGGTTCGGCAAAAGATGGTCGATAGAATAAGTACTAGGCTTACAAAGAATAAGTCCCGGGATCGATTTGTTCGAGCAAAAGCGGTGTTCCAGCATGGCCGCAGTCAAAATGACTGAACCGAGTAAAAGTTACATACATACATGTATGTATGTTTGTATGTATGTATGTATGTATGTATGTATGTATGTATGCATGTATGAATACATTAAGTATAAATGCGACGCCGAAAATAAACTGAAAATTCCAACATAAAGTCTTTCTTGAATAGAGAAGTAGGCACTTAATATTGTTTCTGGTGCTTAAACTTTTCTTTCGCTCTTTCACTGATTTCAGTCATTGACGTACGAGTTTGCCAGGACATAGGCAGAAATATATTTTTATTGTTTTCTGGTTTCATTTATTGGACGGATGACATTTTGAGGAACGGCATTCAAGGGCGTTAGTTCGGTAATTATTTTATCGAACTCTCTGCACTGAGTCGCTAAGATACAGGACATTAAGAGAAACAATACACCGTCAGTAAATATGTATACATTTATGGACATATAGATTTGTATTTATATATACTTGCATATATATATGTGTGTGTGTGTGTGTGTGTGTGTGTGTGTGTGTGTGTGTGTGTGTGTATGTATATATAGAGAGAGAGAGAGAAAGAGAGATAAACACACACACACACACACACACACACATATATATATATATATATATATATATATATATATATATATATATATATATATATATATATATATATATATATATACACACACATATATATATATATATATATATATATATGTGTGTGTGCGTGTGTGTGTGTACGTATGTATGTATGTATGTATGTGTATATGTGTGTCTGTGTGTCTGTGTGTGCCTGTAGGCGCAGGAGTGGCTGTGTGGTAAGTAGCGTGCTTACCAACCACATACTTCCAGGTTCAGTCCCACTGCGTGGCACCTTGAGCATGTGTATTCTACTATAGCCTCGGTCCGACCAAAGCCTTATGAGTAGATTTGGTAGAAGGAAACTGTGAGAAACCTGTCATATATACATATATATATATATATATATAGATATATATATATATATATATATATATATATATATATATGCGCGTGTGTGTGTGTGTGTGTGTGTGTGTGTGTGTGTGTATGTTTGAGTGTCTCTGTTTGTCACCCCAAAATTTCTTTACAACCGATGATGGTGTGTTTACGTCCCCGTAACTAGCGGTTCGGCAAAATTCAGAGTTCGGATCGTATAGAGGTCAAGTTTATACCTCTGAAGTCGGTAAATAAAGTACTAGTCTAAAGTGATTCACTAGCGTAATTATTAAACCCTTCAAGGCGGCGAGCTAGCAGAACAGTTAACACGCTGGGCAAAATGCTTCGCAATATTTCGTATGTCTTTATGTTCTGAGTTCAAATTCCGCCGAGGTCGACTTTGCCATTCATCCTTTCGGGGTCGATAAATTAAGTGCCAGTTTTGTACTGGAATCGATCTTGTCGACTGGCCCCCTCCCAAAAATTTTAGAGTAGAAAATAATTATTAAATCCTGCGACAGAATTCCGTGTGCAGTTTTATACTTTGAGTTCAAATCCTGACATATACAAATATACACCTTGGTTTGTATTTCTCATCTGTTTGTATGTGCCTGTTTTGAGAATAACTTCTACTCACCTTTCCTGAAAGGGCCTCAAAAGCTTCAACACAAGCACGGAGGATAATCTTTCCGTGATGGCGCCATAGCCAAAAAGGGTAGAGTTAGAATGCCATAATACTTAAAGATTTGGTGAGTGAAGGATAAAAAGATAAAATTTAAGCGACTTTTTAGAAATAAGAAATACAGAAATGAAATACGATTTTCAAGAAAATATGTATTTAGAAATAAACGTTAAGTAGAGGAAAAAGGAAAGTAAAAAGAAGAACTGCGTCAACCAAAGATTATTTAGTATGAAAGCATTAATAAAATATTCTTTATTTAGAATGACTGAATATTTTGATCAATAATGATAAATGAGTTCATAAGGATTCTTATGCATACGTTCATACGCTCACACACGTAAATAACTGCAGTCATGCAAGGAAAGAAATAGTATAATACATAGTTAAATAGACATACACATAATCATTAAGACAAACACGCGCTCACACGCATGCATGGAGTAGACCATACAGAAAAGTAAGTACATAAGTGTATGTGTGTCTGGTAGTGAGGAGATGTTTACTACGAGGAACGCGTCCATGAAGACCACACTGGTTCAAATTTCGGTGAATCGTTTGAGCGGATGCACTCTTTCCACTAACAGAAGACACTTCTTGGTCCAAAGATAAAGCGGTTCGACGCCTGTCGTCCATCATGCAACGTTGGATGTGGCGAATATCACGCGCAGATAAAATAGAAAGACGACCTAGACCAGGGGTTTTCAAACTGTGGTCCGCGGACCACAGGGTGTCCGAAAGGACAAGACAGGTGGTCCGTGGACAGCAAATACTTTTTATGGGCAATTTGATTTTATATATGTTTTTTAATTGAAATCTTTTAATTGACAATAAACCTATTTGTTAAATACTGTTAAATAAATAAATGTAAAAATATAAGTTATTTTAAGCAAATATTTATGTATAAATTCCATAAGTGTTTATAAGGGGGTCCCTAAGGTAAAGCCTGAAAAATAAAGGGGTCCGTAAGTTAAAAAGTTTGAAAACCCCTGCCCTAGTCGATGTTTATTGCTTAGCCGTCCAATAGCTTTTTACTTCTGAATTACGTTAGCAACTGTTTACACTATGTATTCGTTTGCTAATTAACTTGTATCCTAAACCATTCTTGTGCAAATTAAAAAGAATTTTCTTCAAATCTTCAGACAATTCTTTTCTTTTTCGTGCAATTTTAATCACAATGAAAAAGATTTTAACCACGGTCCACAAATCAGAATTCCTGCCGATGCAATAACAATGACCAGTGCAAAAATGCCAGGAGAAATAATTTATTAGAATTGCAATTATCAGCAATATCTGAATTTAATTTTTTTTTAAAAAGTGGATAAAATATTGGATATAACAAATTTCCTTTAGGGCTTACAAATTTTTGCAATGTTTGAAAAATCAATATTTTGTTCATATCTTTGAAAATGTTTATTGTTGCGTGTGCCAACTGTGTGTATTGTTTGCATGTATGATATATTTTATTCAGTATAAATTTCGTTTGATTTCCTTCAATATTATCAGAGTAATGTCAATTTTACTGAATTTTTTAGGGGTACACATACTTCTGTGAGATACTGTATATGTATATATATATATATATATATATATATATATATGCCTGTATGAATATACATACATATATATATATATTCATATATATATATATACATGTATGTATATATATACATATATATATACACGTGTGTATATAGATAGATAGATAGATAGATAGATAGATAGATAGATAAGTTCAAACAAGTAGACTAAAAGAGAGAACTCACTGATAAAATAACATCTAAATTTTTTATTAGAACTATAAAACTTCACGAATTATTACTCCAAGTTTCTCGTTCTCGATCTTCGAGAGAAAATGAAGGAAATGGGAATATTTCAATGATATTTAAAGGTTTCCATAATAAAAATCAAAGTAAATATCTGATATTGACTGAATATAGCTTGTCCATAACTCTAGAAAATGAAAGGATATTTCGTATAACACTACACAAATATTAACATCTCATAATTTACATAAAAATATGCGTAAATATATATTATAAAAATATGAGAAAGGTGATGGGGGGAAAAGTGAAAAAGGAAGCGAAAGTGGGGAAACGAGAGCGGAGATGGGATGGAGGAGGAGAATGTAGAAGAGAAAATCAAGCGAAGAGAAGAATTTGAGGGGCGATGTAGGCGATTAGGAAAAAAAAAAAAAAAGGAAAAGTGAACGGGAGTGAAATGTAGAAAGAGAAAAAGAATAGGTGAATGAGAATGAGGCGAAGGAAGAGGAGAAAGATGTTGAAAAGGAGAGTAAATAAGAGTTACAGAAAAACAAGAAAATTCGAAGAAGTGGAAGAAGAAAGAAAAACTCTAAAAAAAAAATCAGGTTTTCGTGAGCATATAAACACGTAGAATATAAACATAAAGGAAATGCATAAGAAATGCATTAAAAAAACAATATTACAGACATTACCAAGCATATATGTGAAAAAAAAAAAACGCATAAGTAATACATTCGACTGAAATAAACATTGACGAAAATATATGCGTTAAAATGGTCAACAAAATGCGCTAAAATAAATCGTTATAATGTAAATAGATCTAGCTATACACATACATTTATACACGCTCTCATACATAAATGAATATATGCATGTATGTTGTTAGGCATGCATGTATGTATGCATACACACGTATATGTAAATATATAAATATATAAATGTATATATATATATATATATATATATATATATATATTTACACATACACACACACACACACACACATATATATATATATACTCACACACACACACACACACACACACATACATACAGAAATGTAAATACAGAGACGCACACTTACGCTGGCAGAAATGATTGTTTGTAAACAAGTATATGTGTAGACGAGCGCATATAACTTTAAAAGGGAAAAGTTAATAAAAGAAACACACAGAGAATGGTTTGGTTTCGTTCAAAAATATATGAAACATTTCAAGGTAAACTGATTTAAAAGAATGCCAAAAAAAATTGAAAAATTCTATAGAAATTTTGGTGAAAGTTACGCCGCCGAACAAACACAAGGGGGACAAGTATAAAAAGACATAGGATGTTTGATAGTTAAAACAGACAAAAGTTCTTGGAATCCGGAAATTATAACCTGCCAGCAAATTTCATAATACGTGAAAACAGAAAATTAACAATGGTCATAGTAAAGATCGCAAAAGGTTTTCTTTTTCTTTTTTTCTTTTTGCATCCGGATATTAAAAACTGTCAGTGAATAGACAATAAATAGGTTTTTTTAAAGAAAAAAGGAAATAGGGTAAAATACATGTTAAAAAAATTACACTTTTCTTTGCCTTTCGGGTGAACAAACCTATAAAACCATTCAGTATTGTATAACATTAGGTAATAGGCTGCACAATATGAACTTCGAGATATGTCTGAAAAAATTGGATAATTCAGATATTCCTTTATGCAATGACCCCATCATTCTGGAATAAAATTAAGAATTTTTTTACTGTTATGCAAATCATATGTCACAAAAACATATTAGGTGCCCTGCCTGTTCTAGTGTCTTTTAAGCTGTGCCTTTATAACTTAAAAGAAGGTGAGTCAGATTCTTTCAAAACCCAAATATACTGGGATAAACACGTTGAAAACAAGCATTCCAGCTGTAACTAACCAATATTTTATGTGCTTATAGGGCAACCTTATTTAATATTTTCATACTAATTTAAGTGTAATTTGGTGATAAATGATACTTAATTGGTATGCCTTGTGTGTCACGGGCCACGTAGATGCTAGTTGGTTTGCTTCCATTCTTTGTAGAATATAATAACAGTAAAATATTGTTGTCCATTTATGTGTTATGGCTACGTTAGAAACCTTTATTCATGAGGAGTGGTATGATTAGTGACTACGGCATAAAACTAAATCTTTGAAGAGTTGAAGTATATTTAACTGACCCGACCTTATCACAGGCATTTATTTAACTATTCCAGAAGAATCACAAACTTAAATATAAGAAATGTACCATTAAAATAGATTATAATTATTCGTGTTATTTATCTCGTCTGAAGAGTTGTAACACTTGTTTCTTTTAATATTTACAGCTACATTATACGTGGAGGTACTCAGAAGTAACTGGAAACGTTCTTTCTGGGACAAGCCCGTTGTAGTTCGGCCTTCCACCGCTAGAATCCCCTTGCTGTGATCCTCAAGTATCAGTCTGCCGGCCAGCGGCGCGACTGATGTCGTACTGCAACGTGGTGCGTCTTTGCTTAGCAGTATTTCTCCCCTATTTTTGCGATGGCTGAAATAAAGGAACAGCGTACTTCTGTGACATTCTGTTTTCTGCTGGGGAAAACGGCGGCCGAAACAGTTGTCATGCTTCAAACAGCTTACAAGTACGCTGCTGCCATGAGCAAGACACAAGTTTACGAGTTGTTTTCACGCTTTAGGAATGGTCGCTTGTCGTTTGGAGACTAATCTCGTTCAGGGAAACCGTCGACCTCCCGAATGAATGAAAACATCATGAAAATTCATGAATTGATCTTGGAGGACAGTCACCGAACAATTGACGATTTTGATATGACTGGTGTGTCCTGGAGCTCCTGCCAACGACTTTTGAGAAAGGAATTGCGAATGAAAAGAGTTGCAGTAAAATTTGTGCCTCGCTTCTTCACAGAAGATCAAAAGCAATCACAACAGAATGCGTGTTGTGAACTGAAAGAACAGTTGGAAGTTGATCCGTACCTTTTCTCGAATGTCATCACTGGGGACGAAAGATGGTGCTATGGAATTTTCAGATGTGGAAGAGGTGAAGAAAAAAAACCACGGAGGCATAAAGGGCATCATTTTGCAAGAGTTCCAGCACTGCTTCGAACAGTGGGAAACGCGTCTGGACTGATGCATTGCTTGAAATGGAGAATACTTTGAAAGCGATGAAAGTGTAAACACGTAAAACTAAGTGAATGAAATAATATTGCAAAATTCCGGTTTCTTTTGGGTACCCCCTCGTATTTTGTTTTATTTTTATCTCCAGACTTCAAGTATATTGTTCGTAGACATAAACATAATAACAAAAAAAAATTCTAACTATATTCGTGTAACACATTTAGAACTTAATATAAACTGATAATGACAAGCAAAAATGCTCTGAGAGTGATGAGAAGAAATAATATGTTGTATACAATCAGAAATATTTCTCTTCTCTTAAAAATGATCGAATATGCGTAAATCACTATTAAACATGATATGAGATTGGCGGTTTATAGTGCGCAGTCAAAGATTACGAAAACAATCATATCCAATTTCACACTAAGTAACAATAGAGTATACTGAGATACGGAAGTTATTTACATACAATTAAACTGCTTTCCTTCTGACACCGGAGAATATACGCACAGAAACTTCTCTTTTCGTCTTTTTAACAGTAGAAATGCGCTTAAACCATTGTAAACATAACTAAAAATAATTCCGTTAAAAGGCATTACAGTAACATAAAAGTCGATATAGTCGTGTACACATTTATTTACAAAGTCGTTAAACAAGAAGACTTCCAATAGGGAGAGGTGCTTTAAAAGGCTACTCGTGGGAAAATCCACAAAATCCATGGGTGGCTGGAACAACAGGGCAAGACCGCTGTGCTTTTTACTGTTAATTTTTCTTTTTCTTTTCAAGACCGGCCCTTTCACACTGGCAATGTGTTCTATCATTTTAGTCCAAACATATATATATATATATATATATATATATATATCGTGTAAGCTATTATTAGCAATTGTTCTTCCGAGAGGGGTCTGTAAAATTAAGTACCAATCAAATGGAACTGATTGTAGCCTTATTTTAAAATATGGAACCTTGTGTCTTTGTAAGAAATCCTTATCAAGCTTATATTTAAGACTCGTTTGAGCGTCAGAAAACTGCTTTTCAGTATTCTTTACGTTTTAAGTTCATTTCCGCACACAGTCACCTTTGCCTTTCTTCCTCTCGGTGTCGATAAAATAAAGCACCGGTCAACTACTGAGTCCATGGCAACGAGTGGCCTGCTCCTCTGAAAATATCTGGCCTTATTAGATTTATATTTCTGATGGCATTTGGTGAAATGTAATTAATAATAAAATATTTCATCTGCAAGAATAAACTGAATAGTGCGAAAGGTTATAAGCTTACTCCAGAAGAGAGTTAAAGACGGGTAAGATTTGAACCCATGAAGAAGAGACACGAATCAATAATTCGATGGTACCTTTCATGGCATTGGAAATTCTAAATTCTAAATCACTGGTTCTCAGCCGGGGTCCACATGATTTCTGAAGATCCATATAAGAATTTTGAGAGTCGATAAATGCAGAATTGTAAATTGGGGGACCCACAGTAGTATATATTAAAGGTCTATGAAAACATTATACTTTAGATGTATTTATTGCAAGAAATAGCCAAGTTTCTTTCTCATAGCTCAACCTACACAGGTTAATGTGAGAAAAAACAAAATAGGAATTTTCCAAGAAGTTTCTATAAAACTAGTTTTTAAACATCGAATTGCTATGAGGGTCCACCAGAGTTTGATAGGTATGGAGGAGGTTCATAGGCAAGAACGGTTGAGAACCACAGCTCTAAATTATAAATGTTCCTTTCTCGGTGGCATGTTGCTGCTGCTGTTGCTGTTTAGATCCAGGTAAGTCTTAATAGAGTTGATCTTTGTCAGTTACGTTCTAGCTAAAAACAACCCTGTCTTTTATACAAACAAGTCCTTCCCTTTTCTAAGACAGTAAAGCGTGATATGAGAGTAAATTCGGGTACTATTTCTAGTAGGTTGAAGGAACAAACACATGTTACTGATATTAATGCTATGTAGATACATGTGTGAATAACCAAAGCTTTATTAAACGAGACCATGATCTATAATAGTTATTGCTAGATTTTTCCTGTATTACCGCTGACAAAATCTCAATGTATATTTATCAACCTTTTTAATGAATATATTTTGTGAATCTGCAGGTAATGTACTTATATCTTTTCAGTAAATTTTCGATGGCTGATATTTCGATGTTGTTATGCTATCTAAGTCTCATAAAGCAAATTTGTTTCTATCAAATATATATATATATTCAGAGTTAATTGCCTCGATTAAATTGGTTGATCGCTTTTACAGAGTACATAAGCAAACGTTCATCAAGTGATTTATATCTGCTCATTGATTCAGTGTTCTGTTCATGGTCAAGACATCTATCTATCAACAGTTGCGATCCATATATCGTTCAAGTACTAATTAGGTACTCAAAGATGATGTATTTCATTGATATAGGTATTTCGTAGGGATTCATTGTCGAGTTCAATATATCTCACAATGAGAAATCTACGACTGATCGCCCATCTATTCAGTTATACAATCTGTTTATCTAGCAAAATGAATAAACATGCATCGCTTCACGGTGAAGGGTTTTGCTCGAAACATAAAACCTTCTGTATTAATTTTTATTGATGTATTGAATCACTGATTTCCTAGGATTCTAATATTTCTCTCTGTCCAATGTCAGGTTTATTTGTCGTCTGAATAACAATGTGGAAAAAGCGGCATCAAATCTCTTGATCTTGGTGATTCAGAAAATGATTAGCTAATAATTTATTAGCTTTGAATATTTTGACTTGCTCGGATTGGTCGATGGAGTAATACAGAACGTACAGCTAATTGTTATACAATTCAGTTCAATCTAAAATGCTGGTATTACTGCAGGTGAGTTCTCCTTGTTAGGTCTTAAAATGGAGTTAATCAGCAAAGACTCGATGAAAGAGCCGATTGATTTATAATCTATCCGTAATCTATTGTATTATATGTTGTTAATCTAACGAGTATGATCTAAAACGTTGGATTCAATATAAAATATATTTTAGAAAATTTTTTTTTTTATGGATATTTAAATACTGTGCCGCCGGTACTGCGGCTGCGTGGATGATATGTTAGCCCTGTATAATACACATGTGTTGGTTTTAATGTGTACATGTGAGAATATTTGGTAAATAACGGACACATGAGAAGACGGGATCATCCACGATGAATCCCGCAATTCGATACAACACGAACCTAACAATCTCATTTGCAAGGTTTTTTATGTGTATGTGAAAAGAGGCGCAAACGTCCTACGAGTGCATTTTATCTCGCGAGACAATAGACTTTTGCTTTACGGCCATCCTTTAAGGTTCTTGCATCCGACTGCGTAGCCAAAAGAGTTTCATAGAAATTAGATCTGATGGGTAATCATTCTAGATCTCGAGATATGACTGAGAAAATACTTGTAAAATTTACACTAAACTTTGTACTTCATTTCCTTACGAATGAAGGAACCGAAAGAGCAAAGAGCACTGACACTTCTCAGATTAACAACAACAAAGCACACTATCTATTATGTTCAAACAAAAATAACAAAAGGCATTCCCATATATCATAATTTACGTTATTAGCTTGAGTTCTTTTACCACGGATAAAACATAGTTCCACTGTTAAAGAGCTGGAAGGATGTGGGTGTCTTTTGGCTATATTCTGGTGCATCAGAAGGAAATATTGAATACAATTGTATGTAAATAACTGTTGTTTCTTTGTATGAAACTAGAGATGATTGCAAACATGAACTCTAACCGTGCAGTATAAAGCATCGATCTCATGTCAGGTTTAACAGTGTTTCCACGGACATTCAATCATTCTTAATCGATAAACAGAGATATTACTGATCATATTCTAAATACTATTTCCTCTCAGCAAACGCAGAACATTCTTGCTTGTCATCATCAGTTAATACTAAATACCAAAAAGTCTCGAATGTTTTACGCGGATTTGTTTATAGAAGAATCAAATGGAAGAATAGAAAAGAAAAAAACTGAACAGCTATAAGTTTACATTTATTTGTATTACCACCCAGCTATCATTATCTCATATCCTATTATTTTTGCGACCTATTCATCTTTCAGGATTTCATATCATATTAGTTCTCTATTGATTTTTCTAGTTAATATATTTGTGTTAAGCTAGCAAAATGTCTACATTCGTCTAACCAGAGCTAGTCACCATCGTTTAATGCTGTATTTTATTCTCTTTGTTTTGATTTTTGCTTGTTATTTTGTGAAACTAATATGGCCATTAGTAATATAATCTTTTTAAAAACCCAAAATTTCTTTCTGTAATGGTTCTAGAAATAGGATTATCTAAAATTCTTTTATACATGGAATTTATTCTTATAATCCATCTGGAGCTTTTATTTTTCCTGAAAACTTTACAATTTATGATACAAAAAAATGAGCCTTGGCGCTTCAGTAAAAAAATGTATATATATATATATATATATAAACATTGTCTGTATGCGTGTGTATGTGCGCGTGTGTGTGTGTATGTGTGTGTGTATGTGTGTATGTATGTGTGTGTGTGTGTGTGCGTCTGTGTGTGGGTGTGAGAGCAACATTCAATAAGTTTTGTATTATTTTATATCTCTATTAGCTTTATACTTATGGTAATATACCAAAGTTACACCATGTATTTACGTTCAGAATATGTTATCAGACTAGAAAATACATATAATGCCTAAAAGCTTAGTCCAAATGTGTGCAAATAGTTAACGTGGATTTGTTACACGTTGTAGTGAGGATAATATGGAAATTTCTGTACGTTAACATGGCTTCCATTCGATGGCGAAAATCCTCTCGCTTCTACGTACAAGATCAGAAAGCTTGTGGCCTTTGATGTTCTTAAGCAAAATCTTTTGAAAGAAAACTGGTTTACATATTTGTAGATTCTGTAATAATATATTTATTCTAATGTCCATAGAAGTCAATTTACATATTTATGCCTTGGTTTAATATGTATAATTATTTATCCACAATAAATACAAAATTTTTCTCGAGGTGTGGCTGTATGGTAAGAAGCTTGCTTCCAAACCACATGGTCGCGGGTTCAGACCACACATTTATAATATTCTGTTTGGCACTATAATGTACACAAAGACAGTGAATGGGGAAGCCTTGCGTTATACCTACCGGCTATTTGCTTTCTGAGTTCAAATCCCACTGCGGACAACTTTAGTTTTCATCCTTTCACAGTCGACAAATATAAAACCATTCCAGCAGTCGAGCTGATCCTTATCTCTCACTGATTCTTCTTTCTCCCTCTTTCTTTGATCATCTTTCTCTTCCTCTCTTTCACTTTCTCTCTCTGTCTCTTCATTTCCTCCCTTTCCCTCTCTCCCTGTCTCTATCTCTTCCTCTGTCCATCTTTCTCTCTCTCTCTCTCCTTCCCTTTCTCCCACTTTCTCTGTCTCTCTCTTTTCATCCTACTCTCTCCCTCTCCCTCTCCCTCTCTCTTTCTCTCTCTCTCTCTCCCTCTCTCTCCTTCTCTGGATTGTATCTACAATTCAAAAGCCCAGTCATCAGTTATATTACATTGTTTCTCGCTGATTCGGACCGACACTTAGAATGACACTAGTCTGTGGAATATTCGGCCACTAAAGCTAATTTGACGAGTAGAGATTCAGTTCGTTGAATAACAGAACGCTCGTCGATGACACTGACAGAGGATCCATCCCGCTATAAAGACACAGTTTGACTTGACTCTCGGGAAGAATTATAAATATGTTCCAAGCTCATTCCTCTTATAAAAGTTAACAGCATTTTTTTTTTAATACTTCTTTTTTTTTTGTTATTTAGGTGTTTATTTCTGTAACTGCAATTTCGCACATATATTTGTATTTTTCTTTCGCTGCTTCAATTGAGAAAAACTACATTTAGAGTCGGCTTGAAATTTCATATAAAACGTTTGATTCATAACACAATGGACCAGATATTATCTAATTTTATGAATATAATTGCAAGCACGTCCAATAAAATAATGCTTTATTCAATCATGGATGTGATTCCATATGTTGTAATTTTTTTTTTCTTTTTCTTTGTTCTAATCTTAAAATTTGAGGCGAAAAATTCAATGACGTCTTTAATCGAGATAGAAAGAAAATGGAAAGCGACTGAAAACTTTCGAGAAATCATCCTAAATTTATTACCAAATAGAGCATGATTAAAATCTTAAAAGATTTAATGTTATAGTTAATAGTTGCCTATTGTTGTTAACAGAAATAATATCTGAGATGGTGAGATACAAAATTATATCAGGTTTGCTTGGATTATTTCAACTCTCAAGTGACAAAACGAATATCAACGACAAACATAATATAAATACGACTCACATAAAAAGACGGTAATATAAGCAAAAACCACAGCAGTTGATAGGAGATTACGGCTGATAATACTCGTTCTTATAAAACTAGCATGAAATATGTTTTGCATAAAGTATTGATTTTGCAGTCGTAGATATGTGTGCTTTACTAGTTATTTTTCTTCGTTTTTCATGTCATACACACATATTCCATTAGATATTAAAGTTCTTAAAGTGATGCGTATTTTACAAACATTTACATTTCCCTTACATTCGATTTTCCTTTTAGATATATATACAATATTATATTTACATCTTTCTTTTTCTTCTTTTCTTTTGTGAAAACAGATTTTATCATATTTTCGATAACGATAACACACACGCACAGACACACATACACACACACACAAACACAAACAAACATATAAGCATGTATGTATGTATGTATGTGTGTATGTATAATATATGCATTATGTGTATTAGTTATATACACACATATATGGACATACATATAAATGCATACACACACACACACACACATACATATATATATATATATATATATATATATATATATATATATATATTACTGTTATAGACATCAATGTATATTTTAATCATAATATTATGTATAGGTATATATTATATATTTTAATCTGCATATGTATATATATACTTATACACACACACAACGCACATACACATACACACATACATATATATTACACTTTTATAAGCTATATAAAATATATAGCTATATTAAATATGGACATTATTATGTATACACATACATCTATAAATATATATAGCAAACAGATGATAATGAATTATATATAAATGATATTTGTATGTAAATATATAATACATATACGTGTATATATGTATGATTGTAAGTATTCGTATATGTATACATGTATGTGTGTATGTATGTATGTATGTATGTATGTATATATGTATGTATGTACCTACGTACGTATATACGTATGTTTGTTTGTGTGTATGTATATATATATATATATATATGGGGGTGTGTGTATGTATGTATGTATGTATGTATGTGTGTATGCATGTATGTATGCTTGTATGTAGGTACGTATCGGACATTTCAGCATTTATAAACTACTTTGGCTTCCGCTTCCTTTACTTTCAGTTTTGCACAAAGCAAACAACACTAAAACAGTCGTCCCACGATGTAATATGTGCGCGTATATGAGAGAACCTAGGCATACACGGACGCATATGATGGCAATGTTATAAGTATTTATAAATGAACGTGTGAAAGGCAACAAGTGCGTATGGGTGTTTCATGATTGTGTGTGATGTCTGTTCAGATAGCAAAAGAAAAGAGAAAAAAGAAAGAAAGAAAGAAAGAAAGAAAGAAAGAAAGAAAGAAAGAAAGAAAGAAAGAAAGAAAGAAAGAAAGAAAGAAGAGTAGCTGAAAAGGAGATTGTATGAAAGAGAGGGGTTGAGAGAGAAAAAGACGGAGAGGGAGGGAGAAAGACTTAAATACATTTATTCATGTACACAAATTTGTGTTTGTGTGCCAACACAGAGAAATGCCTATTCATGCACAAACATATACATAGATATTTATATATACATTATATTATATATATATATATATATATATATATATATATATATATATATATATATAACTGTATGTACGAATGTATGTATCATTGTATGTGTACATATATATAAACTTATATATGTGCGTGTGTGTGTGTATACATGTATACGTATATACATATAGAGATATGTATATATAATTATATTTATGTATATTTATTTATATATTTATGTATATGAATAATGAGATATAGATAAATAGATGGAATGATAAATAGATAGATAGATAGATAGATAGATATGTGCAGTCATATGGGAACATTAGTAAGTTACATTTGTATCAGCAAAATCTAGAAATGGGCAGAGAATACTTATGTATTTGCGTACGGAAGTGAAATTTCTTTTCAGCTTACATGTGAAACGACCTGCAATTCACACTGTGTTATATTTTTGAACACCCGTATAGGCAAATTTCTACCTGTAGATGTACAGACAGACGCACAGACACACAAACGCATATGTATTTACATACTTAGATACATATATGTATGTGTGCATCTAAGTATGTGTGTGGGTGTAAGCGTATAAATATATATACGCATATATATATATATACATATACACATAAATATATACACACAAACACTCACACACGCACATATACACACATATATAGATACATATCCTTATATATACATAAATATCTAAATTAATATCTCTCCATTTTTCTCTCACTATACGAATTTGTGTATTTATATGCATGTATATATATATATATATATATATATATATATATATATATATATATATATATATATATATATATATATATATATATATACATTTATATATATATGTGTGTGTGTATGAATTCATATATATATGTATATATATACATATGTACATTTATATATATATATATATATATATATATATATATATATATATATATATATATATATATATATATATATCAACATGTAAGCGTGTGTTTTTGTGTGCGTTTATATGAGTCTTCATTATCTGAAAAGGAATTTTTCTTTTTTTTTTTTTGTTCCCCGTTTCACACTTTTTATTTTCCTTCTTTGTTATGCTACAGGAAGCAGTCATACATAATCTCTCTGCTGAAATGATAGGAAAACATATTCCGTGCAATTGATGCAATCGATATGTTATTCACAGAAATATATTCCCGATTATACCCTGTGATCAATAGAAAATTGTCTCAAATATGGATTTATATATTTGTAAAGTTATATTATATACTATAGATACAAATTATATTGGTAAGTATCATAAATGAACAGGACCAGGTATTTGCGCCCATATTTTAATATCGGCCATTCATTTTTAAACGACCGTTGCCGTTTCGCTATCGTAAGAAATGAATCAGAAACTTGCAAACGAAGCGCTCAATACATTCAATGGGCAACACCACACTGTTTATTTGTGGTGGGTGTGTATGTATATGTATGTGTATATGTGTGTATGTGTGTGTATGTGTTTGTATACACGACCATAGTTATAGATAGATAGATAATAAATATACGTTCATATATATAATATATATATATACATATATATACAAACATTCATATATATATATATATATATATATATATATGTATGTATATATATATATATATATATATATATATATATATATATATATATATAACTGATGAAAGAAACAGAAGATGCATTTAGTACGAGTCTTTATATATAACTTCATATATAATAGATAGATAGATAGATAGATAGATAGATAGATAGATAGGTCTTTATTATATATATAGACGCAGGCATGGCTATGAGATATGAAGCTTGCTTCCCAACCACATGGTCTTGGGTTCAGTTCCACTCCGTTGCCCCTTGGGCAAGTGCGTTCTACTATAGCCCCGGGCCGACCAAAGACTTGTTAGTGGATTTGGTAGACGGATACTGGAACAAGCCTGTTGTATATATATGTATATATATATATACATCTGTACGTCTTTGTGTTGGTGTGTTTATGTTCCCGTAACCTAGCGGCTCGGTAAATCATCGCTGGAACCCATTTCATGCGAAGCTGTGATTGGTTAGATTTCGTTGATCACCTGAGTAATGTTCTAGGAAATCACGACATCAGGTGTATTGATATGGTTGCTGAACATTCACGCTACATGCCTTTTTTACCCCGTAAATAAAGATAAAGTTCTCTTGCAGTATTTTTTACAAAGTATGTAAAACTCGTAACAACACTATTGAATCTATAACGAGGGTTTCAGTAGATATCCAACTCGATTAAAATCAGTGCTAAACTGTTAAAATGAATTCCAGTAACCTTGAGTATGAAATATTTCTTATAAAGAAAATAATCCATTCTGATATATTCACAAGGCCTGAAATTTTGGAAGAAGGATCT
>NC_142943.1:51355724-51365724 GCF_046866305.1 Octopus bimaculoides
CGTTTTAGCTTAATATATTTATTAAATTTGTTGTATATATGAATTTCCCATATGTATAACATATATGCATGTATATATTTATATATATATATATATATATATATATATATATATATATATATATATATATATATATATATATATATATACATATATATATATATATATATATGTATATATGTACATATATATATATTTATATATATATATATATATATATATATATATATATATATATATATATATTTGTGTGTATGTATATATATATATATATAGGGTAGCAAATATTTTTACAAATTTCACTACCAGTGGCCTAAGTGTGAAAAAAACAATCAATAGACGACATATTAGTCAATATAACATAGTGTACATTTAAACACAAGAGAAATAACCTATAACAGCCAATTTCTACACGCTAGGAGACAGTCAAAACGACCAAAAACCACAAAATTTAAGCAATTTCAAAGGGAATGAAAAAATAAAAAACTTTTACTTTGTTTTTATGGTTATACCAATAGGTTTCGAATTTTTTTAGTAAATAAAATAATTTGTAAGGCAAATTCTCATCAGTAACCGAGCCATCCAAGACTAACCTATAATTATGAGACAAATAACACGTGTCCCATCGTTATATGTTATAATTTTTTCAAAATCCACCACGGCCACTGATAGTGAAATTTGTAAAAATATTTGCTACCCTATATATTTATTTGATGTATCCATGTTAGTATATCAAAGTTCGTTTCGGCATTTTTCATTTTCTGCCCACTGAAACTGCGCTTGCGTGGTGGATTTTGAAAAAATTATAACATATAACGATGGGACACGTTCTATTTGTCTCATAATTATAGGTTAGTCTTGGATGGCTCGGTTACTGATGAGATTTTTTTCCTAGTAAATTATTTTATTTACTAAAAAAATTCGAAACCTATATATGTACTATATATTTTTATATATTTTATATTGTGAAACTTATTTTAATTTTAAAATATATATATATATATATATATATATATAACTGTCCGATGAACGGGAACGTGAAACTCAGAGTAACGTTTTTTTTTTTGTTATATTTCTGCTGCGTTTAAATAAAGTATATATATACAGAGTGCGATGCGTAAATTGTCGCCATTATATATTTTTTCTTTCGCGCATGCGCTTCGTTGGATTTTAATTTTGTTGACTGCACAGTATAGTAGGGACTTTGAGAAAAATATCCCCATGAAGCAATTCACTCTGCCAAAAATTTGGAAACGACATGCTGCACTGCTTGGCATTCACAGCGGAAGCTCTAATACGAACTTTTCGGAGTGTTTGGGCGTCAATCTGTGGACAGTGCCATCTGAGGACATGTACCGAGAATGATAAAAGTTAAACAACCAGTCAACATCAGGTTGTTTGCATTGATCACTAGTGACGTCGACGTTATGCCTCCCATCGTCTTCCCACACAGCCTCACATTCAACACGGAGGCCTGCATCAAGTGCTTGGAGGATATAGTGTTACTCTGGGTCAAGAGGGTGGCTGGTGGAAGACCCTCTATCTGGCCACGGGAATCTGCACCATTCCACAGAAGCAGGAGAACCCAGTCATGGCTGTCAGACAATTTCTGCGACCACACCACCCCTAACATCTGGTCACCTAACTTCCCAGACTGCAGCCCCCTTGATTATTATGTGTGGCGTGCAGTTGAACGAGAGACCAACAAAACTCCTTGCAACAACGAAGACGAACTGAAAGCAAGCATTATGGCAGCATTCACCAACTTAAGCAAGGCGACCATCAAGAAGAGTTGCAGGAGATTCGAAGTCGTCTGGAGATCGTGGTTGAGGCCAAGTGCGATTTTGGTGAATAAATTGACTCTTTAGTAGTTCAAGATATTTTAGAGGAGTTACTTTCCTTGTTCGGTAGCCTTTACCGTTGTTTCAGTTTTAGGAAAGTAGACTATTTTTGTTATACTGTGTAATACTATTTCTTATATAATTCGGAAAGAAATATAAAAAGACGCCTTACGTCTCAATTTTCATGGAGGATATCAAACTTCCATTCTGTGTATTATATCGTTATTAATTGAATTGTATCAGTTTTTACTTTCACACACACACGCACGCACACACACACACACACACACGCGCGCGCGTGTGTATATATACATAGATATGTGCGTGGGTGTGGGTGGGTGTGCGCTTGAGTGTATGTGTGCGGGCGAGTGTAGGTGTGTGTGGGCAAATGTGGCTGTAAGTGTGCGTGTGTGGGTGTGAATTATGTGTGTATGCATACATATATGCAAACATAAATATGTATATATATAAATGTGTTTATATGTATGTGCTTACATATATATACATGTATATGTGTGTGTGTGCGTACTCATGTTCGTATGCATGTATGTGTATGCGCGTATGAAAGTGTGTATGTGTGTGTGTGTGTGTGTGTGTGTGTGTGCGCGCGTATATGTTTGGACGCGCGTATGTACGTATGCGTGTATGTGAATGTATGTGTGCATGCATGTGTGTGTCTGTGTGTGTGTGCGTGTGTGTATGTATGCGTGTGTTCGTATCATTTCATTTTCTTCTATGGTTTAGTTTTACGGTGTGAGGATTAGGCTCTTCAGTAGAAGCAGCAGCAGTAGCCGCAGCAGCTACATCAGTAACACTTGCACACCATAGCACACCATAACACTAAAAGTTTATTTCCTTTCTTTTGTTTCTTGTTTATTTTCTGTTACAGTTTCTGGTTTTTGGTATGTTTTTTTGCTTTTTGTATTTTTTGCTCTTTGTTTCGTTTTACTTTTTTTTTGTTTTGATTTTGTTTTTTACGTATCCAACAAATTGCATTGAATTTGAGGAAAAAAGAGATTTACCAACTAAAATCAATCTTTGGGCGTATCGAAAAACAAAGAAGAAGAAGAAAATATTATTCAAGTGGCATTACTTTCCTCAAGACAGGTGTAGAATTTCACAGCATTTCCCCTGATTAAGCATCAACATGTGTATATTGAAGTATTAAAATAAAGTCAATGTTATCGCTTACATTGCCGTCTAAAATAGACATCACTCTAATTCGGTATTTACATGTATTCTTCGCGCATAAATGTATTGGTCAATAGCGCTACTACGAATACCATACTTACACACACACACATATATATATATGTATGTATATATATGTATGTATGTATGTATGTATGTATGTATGTATGTATGTATGTATGCATTAGCTGCACATTTCCATCGACCTATCCGTTGCTGTTGGATGTAATAAAATCTGAAATTGGATATCGTTGATATATTTAATCCTCTTTGAAAAACTTACAAAAAAAAATTACACATATATATATTACACACATACGTATATATATATACATACATATATATATATATATATATATATATATATATATATATATATATATATATATATATATATATATATATATATATATATATATATATATATATATATGTATGTATACATGCTTGTATGTATATATGACAATGTATTATATGTGTGTGTATGCGCGCGCGCACGTCTGTGGGGGAGGGAGAGAATTTGATAGTAAAATCTCTCTACACTCTTCCTTTCTTTTCTTCCCTTATCCATGCTAAACTTGGCTTATAATTCCTCTTGTTGGCTTCAGCTTCGACTACAGCAGGATCACAGAACTATCCCAACCACTACTGCCACCTACAGCAACACCACCAAAAATCCACCCTACAGTACTACCACATAATCATGAACAACAACAATAAGCAACTGAAATTACCTAAGAACAAAAGCCATCTTAATGCTAGTAAAACAGCGGAGACTGCAGCTAACATCTCTGCACTGAAGTCTGAAAACACAAATCAAATATCACCGACAAAACCATAACAGTCATCAGCACACATACCAACAGAGTGAATTCGTCTAGTTTATGTTTTGCTGTATTCATGAACAAGTCAACAGTTTCGTGAGGCTAAATCGCCCCCACCTTGTTTAAAGTGTTTCTATACCCTACTAACAATCTATTTTGACTAATGTAAATGTGATCGTTTGACCTACTGGATATAGTAATCAAACTTCCTCAATTCGTCTCAAGAGAAAAATGACATGAAAGAATATAGTCCTTTGGAACTTCAAAAGGCAGTGTGGTCGCAGCTGGAACGCTTTTCATCGTAAGTCTAATTGAGTTTTAAACTGGGACAAAATGATAACACCTCGCGCGCTCCCCTTCAGCTAAAAAATAAAACACTACGAAAGTGATGAAATTTCATTGTCACAGCACGCACGATACCTTGACATGCACAGCAGAGCTATACAGCGGCAATTTCCTGTATCTCTATCTACAGTTTAAAAATGCCGTGGTTTAAATGTCTAAAATGACTGGTACTTCCTCTTGTTTACAGAAGGCTACTGAAAACCCAGTCTGTCGGAAATCGCTCTAAATTTATCCATTTGCCTCTCTTGTTCTTTAGCTCTAATCTTCCTTCAAATAACTAACAACGCAGCAGTGCAGTGTAGATAAGTCTACCCAGGCTCAACTAAAGAATCCAGATGTCCCAATGTTAGACGCATGTTATAACATGAACGAAATCTTAATCCCAACAAAAATACTTAAAAAACGCATTTGTTAACCATATCCAGTATTTCTATGCCATGTAGTTGTTGAACCTATAGCTGTTTGATTCTTACTTTCTGCAGTTTTGTATTCACCCTGCTGGATTACAGACAGCACTTCTCATCCGGCTAATCTGGTGAGTGAGCAAGTTTAGTCGCTCGTTCAAAGTACACCACTACGTGTGCCTGGCCAACCTGCCGCCAAACACTTCGACACAACAATCATTCCATTATCCACTTATCAGTGAACGACATCTCTGCGCTCTGTGGATCTGCATACTCAAGAGAAAGGCAGGAACAAGGATTCATATTCGAATAGGGAACCATGTCACGGAGGAGTTTAAATGGACGCTTTTTCTTAACCTTCGTCTCTTCTTTTGGTTATTATTGCGATTGTTTTTGGAGTTGTGAGGCTACTTTATGTTTGTCATTATTAGTAAAATTTATTCGGTTGCATGATAATGATTACGTATTGAGATTAAGGGTTTATGAATTATAGGAATATTAATAGGGATTATTGTATTATTATTTTCAATGTTTGGATTGAAATACTTCGTCTCTTATATCTCGTAGTCCAGTTGTTCAATGCTTATCATTCAGCTTCGCTCTCACTTCAGTTTTTCCTCCACCTAACTCTTTTCCCTCTTCTTTTCTTCATTCCATTCCTCTTTCCTTCTCCCTTCCTCACTCAGATTGACTCTCTTACTACTTCTTTTCTACATATGAAGCTCATCTTGTCTTGCGTTTCTTATCAGTTGCAGCCAGTTTCTCCAACGTATAGCATATACATTTTTTCTGTCTTTCTTTCATTTCCTTAACTTCACCAGGAAGAAGGACTTTTTTCCGAAACGTTGGATAATCCACTCACCACAGCAATTTTACCCAATTTTACCCAAATAAGTAAACTGTCGGGAACAGAGTCGTATAAATGAGTGGGGGGGAATCTCCGTAGTTTAACAGGGTGGTTCTCGTTGATCAATCAAGTGTGTTCAGTGTCTGATTAGGCTACACTTCTTGAAATATCCTCTCATTTCAACCGAAGGGCTTCCATACAATTTCTACCACTTATAACTTATGGGTGGAGCCGAGGTTATAAAAACTATCAGTTGCCCAAGGTACCACACAGTGATATTGAACTCGATACCTCGTGGTTACCAAGTGGATTTCTTAATCATTTAGACATGTTGTAGCAGCTTATATGTGTGTATGATAGACACAAACACACATACATATGCGTGTGTTTGCGTATGTATGTATAAAAATAGCTATAGTTAGTTAGTTAGTTAGGTAGGTAGGTGGGTAGGTAGGTAGATAGGTAGGTAGGTAGGTAGGTAGGTAGGTAGGTAGGTAGGTAGGTAGGTAGGTAGGTAGGTAGAGATATAGATAGGTAGATAGCTAGAGAGACAGGCAGACAGACAGACAGACAGACAAACAGATAGACAGACAAACAGACAGATAGATAGATAGATAGATAGATAGATAGATAGATAGATAGATAGATAGGTAGATAGATAGATAGATAGAGACAGACACATGCATACATACATACATACATACATACATAGACAGGCAAGCAGAAAGAAAGAAAGAAAGAAAGAAAGGAAGGAAGAGAAATGGCTTTGTAGTTTATTATTTTCTTAAATTTATCATCTAATCCTTAAATCTTTCAATTTAACCTCTAATGCTTGTTTATCTTTTTTCAAATTTGTCTTCCATTATCTCTAGCCTAGAGCGTTCAATATTTATCCAGTTTAACCGGTTTAAAACATTTCCCTACACATCCATGAAAACAAGTATATATTTATATATATACATATATATATATATATATATATATATATATATATATATATATATATATATATATATATATATATATATATATATATATATATATATATATATATATATATATATATATATATATATATATATATATATATATATATATATATATATATATATATATATATATATATATATATATACATATATATATATATATATATATATATATATATATATATATATATATATATAATATATATATATATATATATATATATATATATATATATATATATATATATATATAATATATAAATATATGCATATATCCATACATATATGTACATACCTACATCTATATGTATATATAGATGCATATATGAATACATGACATCAATAAAACGTTAAACACAATGAGAAATGAAAACATGTATATATAATTACACATATGTATACATACATGTTTGCATGTATGTGATTATTCATATACGTATGCATATATACATACATTTATGCACAGACATGTATACATATACATACAATTACATAGATATATATGTATATGTACGCCTATATAAATTCTCAAACAAACTCTGAAACAAATACGTGTAGGAAGGAAGCAAGAGACACGACCAAATATATTAGTACACAGACACATGTAGACACTAACAAGTAACTAGGTTACTTACTTGGGAATAAGGTCAAGGGTCAGAATCCAATACTGAAATTCAATTTTTGTATATTAGTAGCAGTGAGTGTATATAGGTGCAGGGGTGGTTGTGAGGTAAGAAGTTTACTTCACAACCAAATGGTCCCAGATTCAGTCCAACTGCTTGACACCTTGAGCAAGTGTCTTCTACTAGAGACGCGGGTCAACCAAAGCTTTGTAAGTAGATTTGGTAGAGGGAAACTGAAAGAATCCCGTCGTATATGTGTGTGTCTTATTGGTTTGCTTACATCTGCATAACTTAGCAGTTCGACAATTAGATTTTGATAGAATAAGGACCACGCTTCAAAAAGTGTATCGGGGTCGATTCGTTCTACCAAAAATCCGCCAAAGCGGTTGGAGTTGAAGTTGAGGGAGTTCAGGACATCCGTATACCGCAAGCCGACCTTCACTGAATGATATCTCAACTTCAACTCCCACCAACCATACAGTGTAAAGTGAGGGATTGCTCAGTGCCTAAAACATCGAGCAACAAATATAAGTAGCGATCGTGATACCCACCACGAAGAAATGATCAAGCTCAGTAACAATCTATTAAGCAACAACTGCCCCAAAAGCATACTATCACTCCAATTACGAAGAAAAAAGAGGATGAAACCGAGTCTGTCTACCACAGTCTGTCTACCCTATGTGAAAGGCCTCTCCGAAAAGATACAAAGGATATGCGGCCCATATGACATCAGGACAGTATTCAAAAGTCATACAACACTTCGCAAATATCTCCTTCGAGTAAAACAACCAGTAGAAGAGAATATGACTAAGAACTACATGTACTCCATCCCATGCAGCTGTGGTAGGTTATACAAAGGCGAAACATGTCGCCCCCTCAAAATAAGGGTAGAGGAACATCGCAAAGCTGTGACACGGGGAGATTTTGATAAATCGGGTATAGCTAACCATGTATGGAAAAATAGAGACCACCTCCCCCTGTGAGATGAAGTTAAAATAATAGACAGAGAACACCATTGGAAAATACGAAAACTAAATGAAGCAGCACATATGCTAGGACACAACAACCTCCTATCATAGTTATATTCGCACTGAAATAAGGTACTGTTGAGCTTTTGCACAGTTCCTGCTTACCAAATTCTACCTTCAAGGTACTAATGAAGCCGAGGTTATGGTAGAAACCTATTTTCGTATTTTACAGTATTGTACGATTAAACTGGGAACTAACTATTTACCAAGTAAAATTCCTCATTACAAAACCATCCCTGCTTACCATATACGAGGGGATGCTGAAAACTTCCTGGTTTTGGGTAGAAGAAAATACAAGATTAATTATGATTTTACTCAACATATTCCCCTCTCGGATTCACACATTTATTGCAGCAGTCCTTCAGCTTTCTTAGTACCTGTAAAAGAACTTGGAAGATTGAGTCTCCGACCAGGCCTCTCGTGACACCCATAAAGCCAGGAACTTCTCAGCACCTTCTCGTAGATGTGTATTATATCTGCAAAGGCAGGTGGATTTTATAAGAGACAGAACATCGAAGAAAATCCTAATTTGTTTTTAGTCTCAATTTTTCTTACACGCAGAGATCACATTTCAACATGTAATTTCAACGGTAATTCACAATTTTGTCAGATATCAGTAGAATCTGCACCACAAGTATATTAAGGAAGATGCAATTATTTATAACCCATTGCCCAAAACATTTTTTTTTCTGTGTTTAACGTAATCAAAAGAAAATCGATATTTTGCAGTCCTAGAAGCAAGACAACAATTGAAACCGCCATTGTTTGCTGTCTTTGACAGTAGCCTTATTTACCGCACGATTCCTGTTTCCTATCATTTCGATACATTCTAAAAGATTCGTAACACACCAACCGTTATTTTAGTTCTCTGAAACCTCCACTTAGCATTCTCTACTTTGGTTGCATAAACATCACAGAAGCAATAAAGTATTTGCATAGCAACCTTAGGATTAGAAGCTATTTTAATTAAATTGCTACTTCTATTGACATTCACTCCCAATGTTTGGAGCTTTTTCAAATAGCAAGGGGAAAATTCTGTATGCATGTGTATTTATTTACATACATATTGCACGTAGACGCTCAGAGATATACATGCGATACATACGCATACAGGCGAAACAGCACATGCATGTATGAATATGTATGTGAGTGCGTGTGTGTGTGTGTGTATGTGCATATGCACAGATAGACAGGCAGATAGAAAAAGAGAGAAAAAGAGAGAGAGAAAGAGAGAGAGAAAGAGAGAGAGAGATTCTTATTCAAAGCTATGCATACATGCATATATATGCATGTGAATAGACACATACGCACTCACACAATTATATATACATACATATACATATATGCATATGTATACACATGTATATATTCATATATATATATATATATATATATATATATATATATATATATATATATATATATATATATATATATATATATATATATATATATATATGCATATATATATATATGTATATGTATATACATATATTCATATGTATATATACATATATATACATATACATATATTCATATGTATATATATATACATACATATGTATATGTATAAACATATATTCATATATATACATATACATATACATATACATAAACATGTATATGTATATATATATTCATATATATATATATACATATACTTATATATATATATATATATATATATATATATATATATATATATATATATATATATATATATATACATATACATATATATGTATATACATGGGTATATTCATATATATATATATATATATATATATATATATATATATATATATATATATATATATATATATATATACATATATCTATATATCTATATATTTATCTATTATATACATGGGTATATTCATATATATATATATATATATACATATATCT
>NC_142943.1:51370724-51413224 GCF_046866305.1 Octopus bimaculoides
TACATACATACATCATACATGCATTGATACGTGCAAGCATAAATACATACATACATACATAAATAGATGCATACATGCATGCATGAATACATACAAACATACGTGCATACATGCATTGAAGTATGAATACATACATAAATAATTGCATGCATACGTACGTACATATATACATACATACTGTTGTATCGCCAATTATTATGACGATACTTGTTTACACTATAACCGTGTAGTAATAATAAAACATATAACGAGGCAGGGTAACAACAACGAAATACTCCGACAAACTCTTCACGAACTATACACGAACCAACAAACGATATTCCAGCAACTACCACAACGACACCTTACGACTTCCTGCGATTAACGCCTACTCTCTCCCTATCTCACTCAGACCGCTACTATTTACTGTCGTTCAGTAAGTCTCTTCTCGCAGGAGGTTTCATGGCCTTCGCCATGACATCTCTCCTTTTGAGATTTCGACTTCTGTAGGAAACGAAATTTATTTTATCTTCATTTTCTTTTCAACACCTCTCCCTTTTTGAGATTTTGATTCCCTAGAGAGTTCAATACCTTTTCCGCTTAGGAATTATTTCCAAATGTTCAGTCTGTTTACGTTTTCTGTTACTACTCAATCGCCTTTGGCGCTGGGACATCGAACACGTCGTAAAACACTCCCAATAGAATTTTATTCCTTTCTTCCGTATGTCTAGTTTTTAATTGATTAGGTGTTGTTTATGGTCCCATTGTTGGTCTTTCATTAAATACATCATGTTTCTAGTTCTTTTAGTCACTATTCAGGCCTCCGAACGAATATTAGCCCTGCAGGCGAGTTGACTAAACTGGTATTCGGATCGCGTTTTATTCTGTACACTCTTAAGTATTGAGTTAACGTTTCGTCATTTCCTAACTCGTTCCTTGCTATTTTTAGCGCTCGTTTAAAAGTGTCTATGAATCGTTCTGCTCGCTCATTTGATCTCGGGTGGTAGGGCGGAATAAAAATGTGCTTGATTGCATGAATTTTGCAGATATTTTTTAACTCGTATCCTATAAATTGTATTCCATTTTCCAATACTATGGTGTCCAGAACACCGTATCGAGCAAAAAGTTCGAGCATGAACTTTATTGTTGCCTTCGAGGTTGGTTGAGTGCACCTACATACTTACGGCCACTTGGTAAAGCTATCGACAATGATCAAGTAGTACGCGTCATTCAACGGTCCAGCGTAGTCTATATGTACCCTGAACCACGGACAATCAGTCTCAGGTCATGACTGATATTTCACCGGTGGTACCTTGGCTGCTAACGCACAACTTCTACATGATTTCACCAAATCTTCAATGTCCCGGTCCATTGTCGGCCAAAACACGTAACTCCTCATCAATGGCTTTTATTCTTGACATATTCGAGTATCCATTATGAAATTCATGAAATATGCGTTTCTTTAGTCCAGTTGGTGCTACCACTCTTTGTGCGTACATTAATACCTCGTCGCAAAAACAAACAAAAAAAATGGCTTACATTCGTGTTTCTCTTTGGCTTACTTTTCAAGGTTTCCTTCAATTTTATGATGTATTTGTCCTCCATTGATTTACTTTTTTATATGTTGAACAGTTACTGGCAGCGCCCGAATGATGTTACACAAAATGTTTTTACAGAACAGATTTATGGTGGGGTTCCATAAGTCAAACAAATCCTTCCAATTCGTACCGAACAGATTGGCTGCATTTTTTAACATGAAAAGTTTTGCTCTACAGGTTTTAGCACGAACTCTAATATCTTCGCAACAACGCATACATACGTGCATACATACACTGATACATGCAGGCATACATACATACATAGATGTATACGTACGTTCATACATACACACATAGACATATACATACGTACATCCATAGAGACATACGTACATTGTTATATGTATGCATACGTACATATATATACATATGTACGTACGTACATACATTCCTACTAACATACGTACACACAAACATATATACATACATATATACATACATATATACATACACACAAACATATATACATACATACATACAAACAGACACACTTAAAATGATGCAAAGCTATCGCAATATTCAAACTATTGTAACTGAAATATAGACATAAAAAATTATAGTATGCTAGCTACAGATGAAGAATATGAAGGGAAATCGTGTTTGTCAAGATTGATGTCTTGAGGTAAGCTTACATTAGAAGATTTACGATCAATGATTAAAATGATTGATTGCGCGTACGGCAGAAAGAACTAAAAGATAAGCGAATCCTACTTAAACATTCTAGAAGCATGGCACGAGTAACACGGGTGTTGGATGACGAGGTAAGGCGAAACGAACGGTTTAATTGATCAATCAGTTTCTATACACACATTTTCGATGTTTTCTTACGTATATTCATGTGAATAAACATTATCATATAAATATAAATGTGTGTGTGTGTGCGTGCGTGTGTGTGTGCGTGCGTGTGTGTATACATATGCATATACATATCTATATATATCTATCTATCTATATATATATATATATATATATATATTTGCATATGTATTAAACACGCACAATCACACCTTTACAAAGGTATATACATGCTACGTGTGCGCATATATGCACGCATGCACTCACACTTATGCACACACACATAAATATATATATCTACATATACACACATATATATATATTATGTAAATACGTATATATATATATATGTGTGTGTGTGCGTGTGCCCGTATGTATGTGTGTATGTGTATGTGTGTGAGCTAACCTATTTTAATACGAAAACATTTACAAACGTAGCCTTTTCGGCCGATACATACATATAGATAGATACATATTTGTATATAAATATCTGTATATATATATATATATATATATATATATATATATATATATGCATACATACGCATACCGTATGTAATACACGCGTAATAAACGCTGTTTTGTACATCGTCTTCATGTTTTTATATGTTCCCCTTCCCATCCATCATTCAAGTATCCACTCATAGTTGTTTCCTTTACTAGGAACGCTTCAAGTGATCTCCTTCTACTTCTGGTCATTTCAGTATACAGTGACCGTCTCCACTTTTTACTTTCCGCAACTACCCTTTCTGTAGAACAGTAAGCTCGAAACGTAAAAGACTTTTCCTTCTATTTTCCGTCAATGTAAACTTAATACACACTGTTTTATTTTTTTGTACCTCGTTTTCGTGTTTTTATATAATTTTCGCACCTCGGTATATGTAGTATACTTTATTTATTTGCTCGAAGATAATAATCCAGCTCCTTCAAGTGCTCCGCACTTTTGTTTGCTATCAGAATGAGAAGACAATAACGAAGTTCTTGAGGTATCGACGCATTACTCATCGGCTTCTAGTTTACCCGTATTTATAAGTGTGTGTACCCATGTAGTGAGTTGTATACTAAGTAGTTGTTTTAGGGAATAAGTATGTATATGTTAGTCATGGATTAATAATGTTGATACGGTTGTTCTTTCTCCTTTCTTCTGCATTTGAAAAATCAGCGGAGTTTCACTGGTAGTGTAAGTACCTATGCTGCATCAACCATCCATACAAAGTACGTGGAAATAGTTCTTACTGAAAGGAAAATCTCTGGTGTGAAGTAAGACTTTGCTGTTGTCTCTTCTTATGCTGTTTGTGAAATGAACAGTCCTTTCTCTGCAGATACCAGCAATAAACACAAAGAACATATCCATTACCTTCATATCTGATTTTTATAACAATGAATTGCTGATAAAAACGCTCACCATTCTTGTCACTTACAACCTAACTATAGCAGAGAAGTCAAAGTGAGAATATGAAAAATATTTCAAAAGCTATCCTACATCCCATTATTCCTTGATATCAAAATGTAATCTATTAGGTCATCCACTCTGCAGACAGAAAAAAGTAACGATCTGTCATTTCTATCAGATATATAACCAGAACCGAATGTCATTTTATTAGAAATCTCGTACATTTTATTTGATAAGTAAAGTGACAACTTGATCTATATCTATATAAGTTTTTAACTCGAACAAATGTCCACCTATCCACAAGTTGTTCTAAAAATATGACGTGAAAATATCTCAATTAATCACGACTATTATATTTCAAAACCCAAACAGATGAAATTATCCGCCAAGCAAGTTTTAAGTTAAAAATTCTCAAAACAACGTCATACAATCTGATAATAGAAAGTGTCGATCAGAAATAAACAGCGCTTCTTATTACAGACGTTTTTTTTTTTAATTTCTATTAGCCTATGTAACCAGAACGGACAAGAAAACGAATTGTTTCATCTTAGGTAAGATTGATACTCATCAGTACAAAAATAATGCACAACCTGAATATTGACAACAAACTTAACACTCCAGTACATCCGTACATTATTATTAAAAGACATAATTCCAATTTCGAACAGAAGCAGTCTGTCTATAGCTGAGAGCAGTAATGCTACGTAAAATGAATTGTTTTTCTCAAGGAGACAAAGCACTGTGTGATGCTAGAACCAAAGCCACTAATCGTGAACCTGACACCCTAACCACTATACCATGACAGATAGACGGACGGACGGATGGACAAACAGACAGATAGATAGATAGATAGATAGATAGATAGATAGATAGATAGATAGAAAGAAAGAAAGAAAGAAAGAAAGAAAGAAAGAAAGAAAGAAAGAAAGAAAGAAAGAAAGAAAGAAAGAAAGAATATATTTTAGAGCGAGACAGAAAATATATTCAATTAACTTTCTGGCATGAAATATCTTTGCTTACTTTTGAGTTTTATGTGTATATGTAAGATGCCTTCCCTTATCTGTGTATCGATTAATCTTAAAGTCTCGTATAAGGTCGTCTTACGACACGTATTCTCATGCAGAATGGACACAATCACCAACGCCCAAAAGTGAAGCGCTTGGAAAATTGTGAAGTTTTCTTCACATGAAACCGTTGGTAGCAGTATTAATCTGCAAATAAAGTATATATGTGCCACTGTAGCAGCAATATTTAGAATTTTACTTTATTCTTATGTTCCTTTACTGGTTTCAGTTACTAAGCTGCGGTCAAGCTGGAGCAACGCTTTGACGGCGAAAATACAGACAAGGAATCATAGACACACACATGCACACACACATGTGTACACATAAACACACATTCACATATAGAATATATATTTATATGATGAATTTATGTACACTTTTCTTCAACCACATTTCACACGCAGTGGAGCAGAATCCAAAACCACCTAGTTAAGAAGCGAAATAAGGAACTACACCCCTATACTTGTACCTCTGTTTATCACCCCCCGATTATTTCCGTTGATTATAATAAGAAGAATTACAAATTAATATTGTAATCATGTTATTAAATACAATTATTAACATATTGTAATTAAAATGTAATTGATTTTTGCCACAAATATAATAATTCTTGAATATGTATGAAGATTGATGAGTAGATACTGCAGCGTTCGACCGTGGTTTTGCCAGTCATATATTTAAAAATTGGATTTTAATAAGGAAATGCAAAGATATTAATATGTTCTCTTCTTTGTGTAACCAAAAACCCTTGGTTACTGGAGATAAGGTCACACAATTGTCATACTAATGACGCCATTAAGTTAGAAACATATATTCTCGACAGTCCTCTCGTATCCAGACAATAAACCTGTCCTTTTCTTCACAGGTATCTCAGCATTGGAGAATTCTTGAATCTTCTTGAGACTATCCCCATTTACAAGTGGAGATGGTCGAGGATGTCAATGGTAAGTATGTACAACTTCCAGAGAGGGAGACGATTTTAATAAGCTAAGAATGTTTGTCGTATGATAGACTGTGTCTACGTTATGCATTAGTATTTACAGAGTGTTAAACACTTTCGGTATACAAATTAGGGACTCCTTCATAGAGTAACTGCTGCGTTTGTTGAGTACATAAACAGTTTGGCTGCTTGTTTCGCTGGAAACTGTCAAAATGATGTAGCCGACTGTGATGAGAACCCAAAAAGGTTTGAAAATCGTTTAAAGTTGTTCATTTTTTTCTTTTCAGTCTGCGGAGAATGACTAAAATATGCCTTGTATATAATTATACCATATGTTATATATATATATATATATATATATATATATATATATATATACACAGTACCATGCAAAATTCTTCGGCCTCTTTAAACTATTGTAAACTACTACTAATTGCCAACTTATAAGTGAATGTTTCGCATTGCGTTTTTAACAGGTGAAACATTGGCCCTGTTGGAGTTATTTCCATACATAATCATTCTGCCCACACTTGCTCGGCGATTTTTAAGTCAGGGCTCTGATCTGTCCAATCTTTCAATACGGTAACATCTTCATCAACCAGATTCTGCCATGTTGCACGCGATCTGTAGCATGGAAAAATCTTATGCTGAAAAATCTCACCTTCATCCAAGTCTGGTATCAAATTGTCCTTCAGCATCTGGATGTATTTGGCACTATTCAAGTCAATTTTAACCAACTTTCTTCACCCTTCACTTTTTACGAATCCCCAAAGCATCAAACTCGTACTCCCAAACTTCACTGTTTTCGTCGTGTAACGTGGGTCGTTTCGCTTTCTATTAAGCGAGAATTTGTTGGAAGGCCTCCAGGAAATTTGATACCAGACTTGTATGAAGGTAAGAGCTTTCTGCATGACAGAGCTCCATGACACAGACTGTGTGCAACACGACAGAGTCTGGCTGATGAAAGAGTTTCCGTATTGAAAGATTTGTCAGCTCAGAACCTTGACTTAGATAACATCGAGCAAATGTGGACAGAACTAAAGAGAAGAGTTCGTCAGAAGATTCCACGCAATCTTGAAGAGTTGTGGGAGCTCAGCCACAGAAAATAGCATCTCATATCAGTGAAAATGATGAAGGATTTGTACGCATCTCTTCCCAGGCACATTGAAGCAATTGTTCAAGCTAAAAGAAGCCACACGAAATATTAACAATGTACAGTAAATTCTTGAAATGAACATTATGTAATAAATTTTCATCATAGACATTTTCTGTTTTAAAACACTGTTTCTTGATTGGTTTATGTGAGGTGGCCGAAAACTTTAGCACGGCCATTTTTCGTGGTGGTCTCGCATCTTCCCCCTCTCGTTCAGAACCCCTACTACAAAATATAATGATTAGGTATGGAGATAACTCCAACAGGGCCAATGTTTCATCTGTAAAAAACGCGAAACATCCACTTATAAGTTGGCAATTAGTAGAAATTTAAAATGGTTTAAAGTGGCCGATGACTTTTGCATGGTACTGTACACACACACACACACAAGCGCTCACACACACACACACACACACACACACACACACACATATATATATATATATATATATATATATATATATATATATATATATGTAAGTATGTATGTATGTGTGTATGTATGTATGTATATGTATACGCGCATATTATGTGTGTGTGTGCATGGTGCATGTATGTATGTACTGAGCGTAGTTTTTACTGTAAAGATAACATGATGTTTAACAAGAAGCTAGCATTTGTCGGATACGGACACATTTAATAAATGATTCTCTATGAACGTGTAACAGCAAACAAAGCCAGAATGAAATATTATTTTGATTCAAATACTGTTCGGCAAAAGCATGTCAAATGCAGCTGCGACTTAATCAGAAAGCATGTTCCAACTAGCCGTAAATGCTATAATCCTTCCCATAATAACACTGTCAAAATCAGTTACATTTACGTAATAATTTTCCATAATATTATAAAAAGTAAAGTCTGATGACTGGACATTTAGAATCTCAATGCAATAGCAATTAGAATTAAAATAGTTCATCCAGTAACAAATGCTTAAGTCAAGCAATCATCTACAAGGTTAAAGTAATTTTCCATCAGGCAACTAAAAAAAAAAGCGTTGAAATAAATTGGATTGTATTAAATTAGTGTGGTTTGGAGAGCTATTTTACATAATCATGTCCATTTACAAGTGTGAAGAAAAGAAAAACGATTTGATTGTCGACCATGTTGTAAAAAACAAATATTGAATTTGTAATCGAACAACATTGCTCTATGTGTAAAATGAGAAAAAGTTGTGTCTCATCAACGTTGATAAATATAAAATACTGATTCGGTATTTTAATGTATTGTTGTTGTTGGCACTCCGTCGCTTACGACGTCGAGGGTTCCAGTTCATCCGATCAACGGAACAGCCTGCTCGTTAAATTATCGTGCAAGTGGCTGAGCACTCCACAGACACGTGTACTCTTAACGTAGTTCTCGGGGATATTCAGCGTGACACAGTGTGACAAGGCTGACCCTTTGAATGACCGCGAGTCCACTGGACCATTGCACCTCCACTAATGTATTAAATAGCAAACGTTATTTGCTATTTAATGTATTAAATAGCAAATATAAGGCGGTGAACTGCCAGAATCGTTAGCACGCCGGGCAAAGTGCTTAGCGGTATTTCGTCCATCATTATATTTTGAGTTGTTCAAATTCCGCCGAGGTCGATGTTGCCTTCCAGAGTCGATAAAATAAGTACCAGTTGAGTACTGGAGGACGATATGATCAACTTTCCACCTCCTCTAAACTTACTGGCCTTGTGCGAAAATTCGAAACTAATATATTAAATAATAAATAATGAGTTCATATTGAGACTCGGCCACGGTATAAAACGTTCTGGCGGGTGAAATATAACAGCGACAAAAAGACGCCGCACAAAACTACCGGAAGTATACAATGTCACCAACTTTTTTCGCTAAATGTCACTTTTCCTGACTCTTGTAATATTTAACTAACTTATCATTTAAATGTCGCTTGCAACTCACCTGCGTTACGCAAAATTTTGAATGGTAATTGCAATAAATAATGATTTTAATAAATAAAATCAACCACTTTCATACTTTCTCTTGATTTTTTGATACCAACATATATATATCTTTTACTTGTTTCAGTCATTGAACTGCGGCAATGCTGGGGCACTGCCTTGAATTTTTAGTCGAATGAATCGAACCCAGTACATTGTTTTTAAAGCCTGGTACTTATTTTATCATAATCTTTTGCCGAACTGCTAAGTTACGGGGACGTAAACAGACCAACACCAGTTGTCAAGCGGTGATGTGAGTACATACACACACACACACACACACACATGTATATGTATATATATATATATATATATATATATATATATATATATGACGGGCTTCTTTCGGTTTCTGTCTACAAAATTCACTCACAAGGCTTTGGTTGGTCTGAGGTGCCAGGCAGCGGGACTGAACCCGGAACCATGTAGTAGGGAAGCCTGCGCCTAAATGGTACCCCGGTATGACTCCAGTCCTGTAAAAGGGTAACTATTTCACCCTTAACGGGAGTTTCAAAAGTTCGCCCCTTTTGCTATAAGCTAAGATATTTGATTGAATTAAGATGGTTGAAGATGGTCACGCGGTCATGGTCTGACCTGGAATAGTTTGTTCTGCATGGTATACGATTGTTAGAGTCATGCAACCGTTTAAACGCTAATTGCGCCAAAATTTATGACTCTGTTAGTCCAGTGACGGTATCCTATGACAACATGAACATTTGCGTGCCATGTTTGCGCATTAAGATCATATGGGCGATAATTGCACCATAAGTCAAAGATATGTTAATCTCAAAGGACAATGTGACAATCCGAGCAATAATTGTGTTAAAGATTCTAGTTTGGCAAAATTCCAAATAATAGAGAAATAAATTGTCCGGTTGTATGCGAGTGACAGTGAACTATGTATCTAAGTGGATTTACATAAACGAGTGCGTATGTCGCTGTGAGTAGCATGTGTGAGTATAATAAACTTATGGTTTTGACAATATCAGCAAAGGAGCTGGTTAGAAAACTCTCAATAAGAGATGAAAGTAGTAACCAAGAAATAATATTTCTACCTAGCTACTTTGCATGTTTCAAAATCAGTAACCGACGGTCTCTTATTTCTCTATGTACTGCGAGCTGGGGCGAGTCTCCGCTACGTCTCTACATCTAGTGATCGGGTGTTCACGACTGAAGATGGCATCAGGTAGCACGAAACCGTTCGGTCTTGTGATCATGTAGTCTGCTAGAGGATGATATGGGTTCGCTCACCAGGGTCAGGCTGCACAGGTAACCCTCTGGTGGAAGATCTGTCTGGAGTTAAAACAGTTGTAATGTCGAACAGCCATATTGATGTGGCGATAAATATTACTTCTATGACTGTATAATTATATATGTATATGTATATATTCTTTTATTCTTTTAATTGTTTTTGGTCATTAGACACCGCGGCAATGCAGGGGCACCCCCTGAAAGGATTTAGTCGAACGAATCGACCACAGTGATTATTTTTAAAGCCTGGTACTTATTTTAAACGGTCGTTTTTGCCGAACCGCTAATTTACACCAACACACCAACACTGGTGATGGACAAACACAGACATACAAACAAATATATACATAGATACATATAAAATACAGTTAGATAGATAGATAAATAGAGATAGATAGATAGATAGATAGATAGATAGATAGATAGATAGATAGATAGATAGATAGATAGATAGATAGATAGATAGATAGATAGATGTATTGTAATTGTTCATATTTCCAAAGAATATTACGCACAACGAAATAAGATTAACTAAACAAAGAGCACAGAATATTGCAGTTGAGTAAATGCTTTCCATTATGCAGCCGTATTTACTTCATGTCATGCTGAATATTTCATCACAAACTGCTTTGCAACATATTTTGATTGCGCCCAATTTCACTGGACAGAGGAAATGGCCTTTATTCACCAACCAATGAATGTGTCATGTTCTTTTACTTTCTCTAATGTTCATGACGAGACAAGCCATTTTCAACACAATCTAACTTGCATTTACGATTGGAAGCACGTGTCAAAGGCCAAAACATACATGTATACTTACTCGTGTACATATATGTGTATATATATATATATATATATATATATATATATATATATATATATATATATATATATATATATATATATATATATATACACATATATATATATGTATGTATATATGTATGTATATATATATACAATGTAACGACTTTAACATAGCTGCACAAACATATGTATTCACCCATGTATACAATCACGAACATTTACAAGCACGCGCGCACACAGCAGTATGCAGTCGTGTATACATGCTCTGCATATCAGTGTGTGCACATCATTTCCAGGAGTTGCACACAGAACACCCACATACTCCTATATATATATATATATACAAGTATATATGTATATGTACACATTCCTTCACAAACGTGTGAAAACATATAAGTATTATACTTATATAAATATCATATTATACACACACACACACATATATGTATATATGTATGTATATATGTATGTATGTATGTATGTATGTATAATTTTTACATGCATATATACGTACATACATACGTAGAACGTTTGTTTTTGTTACATACTTTTGCAAATTGCGCGATCCATTACAATACTCGTAATAGAACAAAACCGATTTCATTAAACCGTCTGCTACTTATTATTCATGAACGTTGAACAGTCTTTTCAGATTACGTAGCTTGCTTAACCAGAAGTAACATTTCCTAAAGTTGAAAGTGAAGCCATTTTAGCATCTGTGCCAATCTTTTTTTTTTCCCACTCAAAGTCGTCATAGTCAATGGCTTGTTGTAAGTAGAAAAAAATTCTATCGGTATTTTCTACAAGTTAGAATATATTTCTTTTAATCTGAATTAGCTGTCACTTTACATGCTCAAGAATAACTATTTTCTCTAATATTATAATTAAAGTTGGCTCTCTTCTATTACATCTTTTCTTACCACTCCAATAAGTAATATTTATGTAGTATGCAAGCGATAAGTAAATGAAATGTTTCCAATGCTAGTTTCAATCTACACCGAAGCTGGGTTACCGTCAGGACGGCGTTTCAATCACTCATATATATATATGGCCTAGTGGTTAGGGTGTTGCATTTACGATCGCTAGATCTTGGTTTCAATTCCTAGACTGGGTGGTGTGTTGTATTCATCAGCAAAACACCTCATCTCACGTTGCTTTGCGATCACTTCAACACCTGACGTGTGATACACCCGAGCACCCGTTCAGACAACGTCGATTTGTTGGAGAAAGAGAAATTGTGTACAGCATATACACTTGATCACTATAAGCAAATCATTTGTGCAGCTCGTTCGGCAAAAGCTAAATACTAATACGTTGTCTTCGACGTGAGAGTCCGTCATATATATATATATATATATATATATATATATATATATATATATATATATATATATATATATATGCTTGTATGTATGTATGTTTATATATCAATATAAGATAAGAGAAGAAATGGAGCAACATGTAACAATTAGAAGTTGATCATTCGTATTGAGTAATTATAGTTTAACCATAATTAAACTATGATGATTCAATACTCATGATCAACTTCTAATTGTTACGCGTTGTTCCAGTTCTTATCTTATCTGAATATATTAAACCACGGTTTACCCTTTAAACTACCAACTGCTGTTAACCTTACAGCAAGGCCTACACATAGTTAGGTAATGCACCAGTAGTGCCTCGGATACATTTATCCCTTAAGACGGTTGCATAACCTCTAACTCATAATTTCTCCATATATCAATATATGTATGTATGTATGTATGTATGTATGTATGTATATATACTTGGGCATAGACTGGTAGTTCAAATGATATTAGTGTATCGATAACTACTTATATCAGTAAATGCAACTGTTCATTGTATTCTCTTAGAAGATTGTAGTCATTATAAGACTCTCTCTTTCTCACTCTACCGCTTTCTCTCTCTCTCTCTTTCCACCCATTTCTCTCTCTCTCTCTCTTTCACACACACACACACACACACACACTTTGCTTCTGATATAGTGTTAACTTGTATGTTGCATTAGAATTGCTAGCAAACTCTCTGCTTTGACTAGTCTCATCAACCAAAGAGAAACAGACATGATTGGCACCACCTAACTGAAATAGAAGTGAGAAAATCGACAGATTTTTCTTTTGAATCAGGTCTCTTCATCAACAGTTTCCAACCTGAATTTGCGACTGCTAAAGTTATTGGCTATTTTCTAGTGACTTTATGGTTTTTCACAACAAACATATGAATTACTATTGTTAATACGCACCCAGTTACATTTATAGTTTAAATCCCACCAAAGTGATCTTTGCCTGTCATCCTTTCACGTTTGATATATAATAAAGTATTAATCAAGTATTGAGGTTGATGCAATCGAATTGGCCCCCTCCCACTCAAAACTGCTAGACTTAAAGACTGCAACAGACTGTCGCCCTGTTCAGAGGAATATTGTAATATTGGCCACTTGTACGAGATTGGGCACCTGCTAAACCGCCTTATGAGTCTTAAGGCTCAAGAGAAATTTTTGAAATCATTTAAAACTAGTAAAATTGTTCCATCATTTGGCGAGTACTTAATATTTGTAGTGTGGAGGCGCAATGGCCCAGTGGTTAGGGAAGCGGACTCGTGGTCATAGGATCGCGGTTTCGATTCCCAGACCGGGCGTTGTGAGTGTTTATTGAGCGAAAACACCTAAAAGCTCCACGAGGCTCCGGCAGGAGATGGTGGCGAACCCTGCTGTACTCTTCCAGCACAACTTTCTCTCACTCTTACTTCCTGTTTCTGTTGTGCCTGTAATTCAAAGGGTCAGCCTTGTCACACTGTGTCACGCTGAATATCCCCGAGAACTACGTTAAGAGTACACGTGTGTGTGGAGTGCTCAGCCACTTGCACGTTAATTTCACGATCAGGCTGTTCCGTTGATCGGATGAACTGGAACCCTCGACGTCGTAAGCGACGGAGTGCCAACAACAACAAATATTTGTAGTATACAAGGCAGCGAACTGGCAGAATTGTCAGCAACGCTGGGGGAAATGCTTTGCGATATTTCATCTGTCCTCACGTTCTGAGCTCAAATTCTGCTGATGTCGACTTTAACTTTTGGGGTCGATAAAGTAAGAAGATATAATCGGCTTACCCCATCCCCGAAATTGCTGGCTTTCAGCCAAATTTTGAAACCAATAATTGTGACATACTGGTACCAAATTTTTGTAAAGTAATTTAAAACAAGACAGGATTCGAAACAGTTCACAAACAAAAGCTGAAAGTTTAACATTTTATGCTTGATACTCTGCCATTTTCTAAACTCTACAGTGTGTCATCAAAGAAATATTGACTTGCTTCTGTCATACAAAATATATGTTCCGAATCGATTATTATTATTTTTCAGCTTGATTAGTGTATTGGAATAATTTCATTCAACTTCAAATGATATAATTTCTTCAAGAAATAATAAAATTCCTTAACTCCCAATTCCCATTGAACATTTCGTTAGATACAAAGTCCCAAATTCTCTGGAGGAAATATAATCATGTTAAATATTTTCATTGGTTAACTGAATTCAACCAAAATATATTTTAGCGTGAAAAGAATTGCAGCATAATAGATAAGGTTTGAAAGTAATCTATATATGAAACAATTCTGTTTGATACTATGTCAATAAACAATTTTATTGAGGAAGCAAAATTGAAGAAAATAAATACATGTTTACATCTGTTTTATTTCTCACGGCTTCTTAAAGACAGGATAATTTTTTTGTGTTGTTATGTCGTTTAGAAGATCCAAAAATACGACATATGCATCTAAAGATACGTCAAAACTGTTTTGAAAAGTAAAAGCAAAGTAAAATAGATAAATATAATAAAAGCATTTTATGTAATATTTTTCAAATTCGATTTATCAAAAGAATTTATTCTATTTAATATTATATTCTCTAAATTATTTTCTATTCTTAAATAAAGAAAAAAAAATCGTTTAAAAATCTTGGCGCATTTAAAAAAATATATAAAACAATCAAATGAGAATTAATTTCCGAACTATTCAATGGAATAATATTGCAGTAAAAAAAAATGCAAATGTCTAATTATTCAAAAATAGATAACTGCAGACTTCTAGACAAATGGATATGTATGCAGTAGGCGTCACTATAAATAGTATGTCCAAAGAAGACGTCTTGGCTGAAATCCTATTCTCTTTTACCATAATACAAAAAGATAAATTGCATCGATATTAAATCGTGTCACAGCTTGCTGAGTCAATGAAGTGTTATGAGGTGTACGATGCATGGGTAAAAGACAACGGTTGGTATCCAGTAATAAAAAGGAAAAAAATAATCTTGCGTGTGTCAGTGGTTTAATGGCTAATAGGATTGAAATCTTTAGTTTAGGAACAAAGCTTCTGAGTTCTAATCCTGCCTCATCCTAGTATCATGTAGGTACCTTGGTATAAGCAACAAACATAACGATTAAAGATCAAACCGTTGTGCACATTGTCTATTTCGTGTGTATAACAACAAGATTATTTTAGTCTCGCTCTAATATATTTCTCGCTAAATAATAAAGTATTAAAGTTTTTCAACATAAATATTAAACCATTTTTCACATCTAAAGGCGCGATGAATTATCTGAACTTTATAATCGTAGAATATAGCCATAGATACCTTTTTAAAAAGACAGCTTAGCCAGAGTTTCAATGGATTTTCGTCGTAGGGTGATTCGATCGATACACCTGAGTGCCTCGCTGTATAATACTTCTCAATAAATAATAAAGTTTTTCGATTTTTTAATGTAAATACTAGTTTCAAATTTTGACACAAGGCCAGCGATTTCCGGAGACGGGTTAAGTCGATTACATCGACCTCAGTGCTCAACTGGTACTTATTTATTGACACCGAAAACGTGAAAGGGAAAGTCGACCTCAGCGGAATTTGAATTCAGAACAAAAAGACGAACGAAATGCCGCTAAGCATTTTGCCCGACATGCTAACAGTTATAACAATTTTTGTTTCTTTAATGATAACGTTAACCATTTGAATATTTATAGTTGTAGTTGTTGTGGTCTAATCTCCAATCTTATCTCGTTCCATAAAACTATGAGCACATCTGTGAATTTCCCGTCTTCCTCCTCAGAAATGATATACACGGAATTCAGATTGATCTGAATCCATATAGTTACAAGAAAAATAACAACGGTATACGCTAATTATATTTATATCAGTATACACGCACTATATATTTGTTCTTCACTCATTTATTGGTGTTTTTATTTCTTTTCTTTTAACTCACGTTCATTGTCCGGAAATCTTTCATCACACATCTCTGACCTCATCAGCAACACTTTTCACTTCCGTAAACTCGGAGTTTTATCATGGCTACCGCACAAAAACCGCATATATTTACAGATAAATTCGTCTAGTTATATAATATCGAGGTCTCTTTCTTTTGTTGTCCTTTCCATCAATATATATATATATATATATATATATGAAATTTAAGTAAATCTTCATTTATTCTCTTTGCATTCTCAGATTCACTACTTGTTTGGAATAGTTGCGATTTATATATATATATATATATATATATATATATATATATATATATATATATATATATATATATATATATATATGTATATATACACACACATATATATATAGGTATGTATGTTTGTAAGTATTTAAAGCTAGTTAGTTAATTAGATAGATAGACAGACAGATAGATAGATAGATAGATAGATAGATAGATAGATAGATAGATAGATAGATAGATAGATAGATAGATAGATAGATAGATAGATAGAAGTGAAGAGAGATAACACATTAACTGATGCAGCCGATAAAGTCAATTAACGTTTGTATCTCTTTGAAGTCACGCACCAGGAACAAGGAATCCACAATTGAATTGAATGTATTGTGTTAATTGGGTGCTATATACGTGGTGATTCGCTCCAGGATTTCATTTCACTCTGACGCATTTACTATACGTCTTGAAATACTACAGATCCACTCAAAACTGTAATGTCTGTTGCATCCAAAATATATCTCTCCACACTTATTACTGGAATTATCTCCCATGATTGTTTTTTGTCGTGAATCTTTTTTTTTTTTTTTTTAGATATTTGAACATTTTTGTGAGTGTGTAATAATTTGAATAAATTCATTTGATCGAAATTTTTTAACTCACTTTATTACAAATGTGAGACCTCCAAATGTATCTGTCTTAGATATGTAGATTATGAATATCTTGTTGATAATCATAATCAGTATTACTACATTCCAGAAAATTTCTGATTATTTATCGATCACTCTTAACTTTACTAAATTGGTAGAACAGTTATCTCATTTGAAGATATTTACATTCCCCAGAGGGAGTTTTGTTTGCTAATTGATTGGATAATCTGAGTTCCAACTCACTATATCCTATATCTTATACCGACCGCATTTGTATTAATTTATAATGCAGATCGCTTGCTTCACTTATTTTTCTTGTCTATATTTCAGTTTTATCGTTTTCTGTCTGACATCCGCATATTCATAAACGAGGTATACGGAGAAGAGATTCTTGACACGACAAGTGATCGCAAAATCTGCGACAAAAGTAACAAATCTCCCTCAAATAACACCCTAATTTCTTAAAATAGGATTATCACTGCCTTGAAAAGAAACAATTTTGATCAAATTGTAAATAAAGCAATAAGCTCCCCTTTTAAAATCCCGGTTTCTTTTTGGTTACCCATTGTAGTCCATGGTTTTTTCACCTTTTTAATTTTGAAAATGACGATGGAAGTTATTATCATGAACTCAGAACTTCTTCATTTCTATATTCTGGCAAAGAAAAAGATTTCTGTGGTTGCCTCAAGATAATTTGCCAATATCAGTAGGAAGCTTCAGTGAAATTAACGAGCGCTATTGTCAGAAATAACGAGTTCTGAATAAAAAAAGAAACTTAGATATCTACGATATTACAATATGAATAATAGCAATTTTTATCATTGATATAACCACATACAGGTATTGCTATAGTTCCTAAGTAGATTCCAATACTCGACTCGCGCTTATCTTAAAGATTTCAGGAGGATTACGGTGTTTTTCGGCATACTAGCTATTTTTCATACCAAAATTTACAGCCAAAAAGTGGTGGGTTGTCTTATAACACTCTGGAGGACAAAAATTCCATACGAAATGCAGTAGGATTTGGAAAGATAAAGACGATGTTTCAATGCTTATATTACTTACAATGTCGAGGTGTATGCACGAAAGTATAGTAAAGACAAAAATCAACCTCGGTGAAACTTGAACACAGAAATGCATAACTAAGATTCTTATTTCTTTATTGCCCACAAGGAGCTAAACATAGAGGGGACAAACAAGAAGAGACAAAGGGATTAAGTCGATTACATCGACCTCAGTGCGTAACTGGTACTTAATTTATCGACCCCGAAAGGATGAAAGGCAAAGTTGACCTCGGCAGAATTTAAACTCAGAACGTAACATCAGACGAAATACCAGTAAGCATTTCGTCCGGCGTGCTAACGATTCTGCCAGCTCAGCTCAATGCATAACTAAGATTCATTAGGTTGATATTTTCATTGACGTTTTTTTTTTCTTTTTGTGTCACATAACCACGCTGAAGGTTTCTTCTCTGAAATTTAGAGGACGAGTTATTCGATTAAACACTATTTCAGCGCAATTTATTTTATCGTTCCCGGAGTGATGGAAGACAAAGTTCAGATTTGAACTCAGAGGTTAAACAAAAGGAAATAAAAATTCAGTAGGCATTTTTATTGATTCTCTGTCTTTCTGCCTCAATCATGTCATTTAAGATTTCTAGTAGTAAAGATATTTGACACAGGCGCAAACCACAACTTAGACAAAGAGACACAGTCGATTGAATTGATTTCCAGTGTATTGCTGGTGTTTATTTTGTAGTCCTCCTCCCGACACCGCCTTCAACATTTTTCATTATAAGCCAGTTGCGTCGACAGAAATATGCACATGAATGACAAACATTTTTATCTGTCATTTTGTTTTTTGCTATCCTATTACTTTTCTAACACACAAAAATCACCATCTTCAAGAAAAGAGATAATTTTCTTACAGAATCACACGATTGTTCAATACAATATTCTTTCGTACCTTTTCAAATAAACATTGAATTTAGTTTTGCCTCTGAGTGCTTGGGTACAGTGGCATGGAAAAAAGGGCATTGGGTTGACAGCGACGTTTCAACGTTGGTGAAAACGCCTTGCAGTACTTAAGTTCTGATCATGCTATTCGACAACGTATCATTTTTGTCCGTTCCTCTCGTGCGTCCGCCGACGACCGTCTCGCGGGCGGCTCTGGTTGTTGCAGCAAAGGGTGACACACGCACGCAAATCGGATCTGCTGCTGCTACCGCCCATCCTCCAGATTCGACAAAAATGAAGGGCCAAATAATTGCTAAGATCAATTTGTATTCTTAATGCACCTTAGATACGACTATAATTACAATAAAGAAGATTCATTGAATTTATGCGAAATATTTTATTTTCAACTGTTTTCTATCAATCTAATCATCTAATCTACGCGCGTGTATAGTATGGAGGTCACTGTATGTTGGCGTGGAACTGATAAACTAGTGAGGACACATTGAAGGTTTTTAACGGGTCCAAAATGTTGCCGTCTCTAACTTTATTTTGTTCGTACGCTAAACAGACAACTGTGCATCATAGTGATTTCCTACGAACATTAACACCATGCTAAATTGGTATAGGCTAATTAATATGGCACCTTAAAATTATGGTTACTAACATTAACGACCTCAATCTTTTCTACTAAAGGCACAAGGCCTGAAAATTGGGAGGGAGGTGACTAATTGATTACATCGACCCCAGTACGCAACTGGTACTTAATTTATCGACCTCCAAAAGGATGAAAAGCAAAGTCTACCTCGGCGGACTTCGAACTCAGAACGTAAAGACAGACGAAATGCCGCTAAGCATTTCGCCCAGCATTCTAACGATTCTGCCAGCCCGCCACCTTCTTTATCGACCTCCATAAAGGAATGAAATCCAGGGTCATCCTTGTGGGGTGACTTGATTACAGAACATAGAGCGGGGTTAGAATCATGTGAGATATTCAGCCAATTTAGTTGAGTAGCAGCTGACAATTGACTATCAAGTTACACTTTCAAAATATATTGATTTCTTTCCATTAGCACAAGGACACTAATTATATGGGAAGAAGCATGATTAAAATGATTGAATTGTTTCAGTACACGATTGTAATTAATTTTGTTGATCCTGGAATAGTGAAATGCAAACTAATAACCTAGTTGGGCATAAAATGATGAGACTAAATAATGAGAGGTATTTCATCCGAAAGTCCACCATTTTCTTCTACACCACCGCCTTCATACATTTAATTTAATAAATATTGATTTTTAACACATGAACAAATTCAAAAATGTTTTGTGCGCATGCGAGGGCGGTCGTTTAAGACACACACACACACACACACAACCACACACGCCACCACCATCACCACCACTATCATCATCTTGTTCTGGTCGGTTAACTAATTTATCAATTTCGGAAGAATGAAAGTTGTGGCCATTCTTAGCAGGATTTGAACTCAGGTGATAAAGAGATGTAATTAATTAAATATCTTAAGAGTATTTGTTTTAACAAGACTATAATATTTTTGGAGTAGGTGAAGCATGGCCGAATGGTTAAAAATTTCGCTTCGCAAGCCCGAATTTTGCTACTGCTACTCCGGTGGTTTCTGCACCTCGCAGCTGATCGTCACATGTTACTTTCTGTCAGGCACTCTGGGCTCACTTGAGTCCTTCTCCTCTCGTTATCCATATTGTGTCTACCCCACCTCAGACCTCACGCTTACAATTTCCTCTCCAAACACCCAGTCTTTCCTCTCTGAAACGTCAAATAGCAAGTGTTCCTTTTGAATAATTGCAAGTCGACAACTACAAGACAACTACATTCTTTCCTTGTACCATTTTTCTTGCAGCCGTTTAACATTAACATTAAACTACATCGATCTCACCTGTCACAGAAGATCTACAACAGCATGTAATCATTCTCCTTTCTTCCAGAGCAAACCAGTTAAACTAGCCAATCATGATGCTACATAGACATAGCACACCTGCTGACAAATGGAGGTGAGACCGATTGAATAGTAGTTTGAAAATAGAAAATGTTTCATCTCTGTAGAAGGTTTTTTTTTTTTATATATTCCGAGAAAAGTAACTGTATAGTGCTAATAATTTTTCTGGGGCGCTCTACCGATTCTACTATGTATTGCCTTACACGTTAAATTTATTCTTAATTTTTTTTTTTCAGATTTTTAACAGTTGTAGTTATCTCTGAGTCAGGGGAGCGTGTTGCATTTTATCAAATGACAGTCATAAAATTCTAATTCTAAAACGAAACAAATGAAAACAAACGGACTTGCTAAGATTCGTCTTACGATTCTATACAAGTATTCCCGATTCTATACAAGTATTCACGAATTTAATAGCGATCAATTTTTATGCGACCTTATAACAATTATTCCTTCAGCATGATTTTAATGCTATATGCGATAATAGCGCCGCTATTATGGAGCTAATTTGCTTTTTATTCGATTCATGGTTGATTATAATTACATTCATACGGGGAAATAAATAAATGTTGAAATATTATTTTATAGCGTTTATTAATCTTTTGTTCTAATTAAAGAGACCTCGGAACTATTGTATAAACAGTCGTTCATCGTTTCATAATCTTTGGTATAAAAAGAATGATGTCGTAGTTAATAACACAGGATTCCAATAGCTAATTCTACGTTTGTAAATATTGGAAAGAGATTTGATTCTACTAAACTTAAACTTGAAATATCATTCGTATTTAAAACAAGGAACCAGCCGCATTTTATACTCGAAATGGTTTGCAAGAAATAGTTGTTCTTATTAGCTATTTATGCTTCATATAAAAAGTGTAGAAGATTGGACTACCAGGTGTGACACTGGTGCTTTGTGTCTTCTCGCTTATTTAATGTTTGAAGGATCGAGCTCATCTGCTTCTAAGTATAAAAGAGCAATGGTTGACTCAGGACTATAGTAAATTACATTTGCCTAAGATGTTGCACAGTAGGACTGAACCTGAAAACACGAGGTTGCGAAGTGAACTGCTTAACCATAGGGTCATCCTGTTTGATGCTATACCAACCACTAGGCTATCGCGTACCTAGCGGTATAGTACTCGGTTATCGAGTACTATTTCTTTTATTCATGAATAGGCAGATCCGTAAAGTTTCACTAGTAGTCGGTCTCTCACGCAATTGATATCAAGCCTTCCTGTGGATTCGCTCAAGGCAACAAAATTTTTCGTGTGATTTAAGGGGTATTAGCTGTGATTTTTAGCACATTTCACGACCATCTCATACCGTCCCCTTTGTCCCCAACTTCACTTTAATGGTATTAATTATAAATCATCAGAATTTACAGGCCTTAGCTTTTAATGACTATCGTACTTTGGAGATAGTGAGATATTATTTAGTAAAACACCATAATGAATTCATTAGCAATAAGCCCTGACATGGCTGTGTGGTTAAGAAGTTCATTTCATACCCACGTAATTTCGGGTTCAATCCGGATGCGTTGTACATTGGGACTTCTACTTTTGTGTCTTGTACGTTAGACCCGAACCAATGCACTGTGAATGAATTTGGTAAATGAAAACTTTGTACAAACCTATCGCGTGTGTGTGTGTGTGTGTGTGTGTGTGATTGTGCTGTGTTTGCCACCACTTGATCACCGGGGTCATTTTTATTACGTCTACGTACTTAGTCGTTCGGCAAAAGAGACAATACAAAATATGCCAGACGTACGAGAGAAACTCTTGGAGTTGACTTGTTCGAATAAAACCCTTTAATGAGTGAAACATAAAAGCTAGCCAAAATAGAATTACAATAGACTGAGGAGGTTCAAATAAATGTGATATTTGTCAAGAATGGTGTCAAGCGCGGAAACGTTTCGTTATCTATTAAAACTTTTCAGTAAAGCAAAACTTATTCAGCGATTTGAGATTGGGTTTCATTGGGTTTCTTCCACATAATTATTACAATATAAATACAGACGCTTTCGTGCAGAATTTACTCCTGGACAATATTGAAAACCCTGAATTTACAATCACACACATACATATATATATATATCTATATATATATATATATATATATATATGTGTGTGTGTGTGTGTGTGTGTGTGTGTGTGTGTGTGTGTGTGTGTGTGTGTGTGTGTGTGTGTGTGTGTGTGTGTTGTGTGTGTGTTTTTTATTCTTTGTTTGTCTCGGCCATTGGACTGGGGCACCGCCTTGAAGAATTTTTAGTCGCAGGAATTAACCCCAGGACTTCTTTTGTTTTTTAAGCCCGGTACTTATTCAATCGATACCTTTTGTTGAACCGTTAGATTGCGGGCACCTAAACACACTCACGCCGGTTGCCAAGCGGTGGTGCGGGACAAACACAGGCACAAATATATGTGTATACACAAACACACACACAGAGAATTATTCAAAAATTCAAAAAGAGCAGATTTCAAATTTATTTTTAAAACAAACGGTAAGAGACACAGATACATTCTACCCATAGGGCAAGGTTTAAAGTTTATAGCTAAACATGATCAATTGAATTAAGCCTTAAATAAAATATTTTAATTTTGTTTTAATGTTTCATTTTGTTCATTTTATTTGAAGTTGTATAATCTTCATTTGTGTAATCCCTTAGAAAATGGTGACATCACAAGAAAAGTCTTTTTCTGTGCTGCTGTTTGAGAAATGCGAATCGACTGTGTAAGCGCAACGTAGATTTCGCCACCAATTCAGTAAAAATGCACCTCGTCACAAGCAAATTTACGAATGGCATAAAACTTTCACAGAAAAAGTTTGCATTTGTAAAGGAAAAAGCATCGGTGCTCATGGTGTACATGCTGAGTGCATACTACTACCTTAAAATAAACTTTAAACCTTCCCCTATGTAGAATGTGTCTGTGCCCCTTACTGTTTGTTTTAAAAAATAAATTTGAAATCTGGTCTTTCTTTTTTAATAACACTGCATACATACGATGGGTTTCTTTCAGTTTCCGTCTACCAAATCCACACACAAGGTTTTGATCGGCCGGTCGGTCCGAGGCTATAGCAGAAGACACTTGCTCAAGGTGTCACGCAGTTGGACTGAACCAGGAACCATGTGGTTGGGAAGCAAACTTCTTACCACACAGCCACGCCTGCGCATGTATGCAGAAATATATATACATATTAATCACTTTCCACTATATATGTTTGCACACATATATATATATATATATATATATATATATATATATATATATATATATATATATATATATATATATATATATATATGTATATATACATGCATACATACATATATATATATATATATATATATATATATATATATATGTATATATATATATATATATATATATATATATATATGCGTGTGTGTGTGTGTGTGTGTGTGTGTGTGTGTGTGTGTGTGTGTGTGTGTGTGTGTGTGTGTGTGTGTGCATGTATGTATATTGAGAGAGGAGGGGTTCTGCGTATGTTAAACAAGCAAAATTGGTATATAAAAACATCCAAATGACTGCAAATATCAAAAAATACGCAGAGCATTTAATCACTGTTAAAAGGAGACAGTCCCACCACCCCAGACTACTGCATTGGATTGGAACACTAGTTTCATGAAGTAAATGAGGCCTAATACTTCATCTCTTTAAAATATCTAGTTTAATGAAGCATGTCAACAGAATATTTAATGATTTGTAGAAATATCGGCTTACATAGTTAACCTACTCGGCTAATGAGTCTGTGAGTTAATAAAAACTCACGAAAAGACATACATATATATATATACACACATGCACACACATACTCACACATATTTATTATATATGTGTGTGTGTATTCATGCGTAAAATGTAGTAGATATATGAGATATATAATTTACATATTGTGTGTGCATGTGTATAGATAGATAGATAGATAGATAGATAGATAGATAGATGGATAGATAGATAGATAGATAGATAGATAGATAGATAGATAGATAGATAGATAGATTAAAATATAGCCATATGTGTATGTGAAATATTGCGTATGTCGCTTCGTTAATATGCCAAATATCTAAAAACAGATTAAGTGGAAAGGTTCCTTACCATTATCTGCAATTTATGTCCAATTAACTAATACTTGCGTCTTACACATTCTTCCACATCCTTACACATTCTGTGCATCTTTTGTATGTGTTTTATTACTTGGTTTCATATTTGTTAAGCAATCAGACTCATTAGCTAAAAAGGTTAACTATGTAAGCTAATATATATTACCATAAATCATTATACGTACAAAACATACAAACTCACACGCATACATACATACAAACATACATACATACATACGTACGTACGTACGTACGTACGTACGTACATAAACTCTGTTACATATTTATGATGTGAGCTAATATTGCGATACTAAATATTGTAAGTTATAGCTAATTATTTGTGGAGTATTTTGTGTTATTATGACGAAGATTAGATCGGTCGGAACGTGTTGCGTTCAATACACATATGTGTAAACCTTACATTAAAACTACATATGAATGTTCTTTTAATCGTATTGTTGAGTTATCTGGGATCATATTTTGGCGGAATACTGCGTTGCGCACGGCATGTAATCCCTCATAACTTTTATATTTATTTGAAATTTTCAGAAAATTTTTTGGAATTTTTGTTCTACACACGATAATAATACGACTAAGCAAGAAAATTGGGTTTTTCATTTTCCGAAATTTAAAGAAATTTCTTTCTTCAATTTTGCGAACTTTTTTTAAAATACGAACAGTCCGAATTTTTGGCTTAAATCCTAGCAATAGACCATTATGGGTTGAAAGATATTGAGAAACACCAATACGTGAGAATGACAAAGGGGGCGGTATGAAGTGGTTGTGATATGTGCTAAAAATCACAGCTAAATACCCCCTAAATCACACGAAAAATTTTGGTTTTGGTCTTGGTTTTTACATAGTCGTATGATTTCCCATGTGTAGAACACAGATTTGCAAAACATTATGAAGGATTATCTGACGCGCATAAAGCAGAATTGCGCCTGTTCTTTTCTTTTTTTTTTCTAACTAAAAGTTCATTAAATCCCAAACTATATACATAGATGTATATAATATAATATAATATTATTGTGGTACGTTGATTCTTGTTTATTCTTTATGTATCTTGACCATACGTGTACTGATGAACAAAAGAATACAGGTTACTTCACAGTTTTTCTGTATTTGATTGAGAAACCAGTGGTCTACCGTTGAGTTAAATGTTTTTAAGAGATAAATTTTGAAAGCTGCATTCTCTCGCTTTCAGTAAATATGTTGCTTATTTTTTTGGTAGTTTTTGACTTATTTAGTCCCTCGAAGCGTGAGGCATTAATACACAGTTAATACCCTTTATATATAAAAGTATATATATATATATATATATATATATATATATATATATATATATATATATATATATATATATATGTATGTATGTATATATATGCGCGCGCTTCCCTTTGGTTGCTTCTGAGTATTTTCTAGTCCTCTTATTATTTTGTAATACTTTTCCGTTAGCAAGTAACCTCGCTTCCTTTGCGCGTGGGACGGATATATTCTAACTACACCATCTTTGACATTGTAGCTTCCTGGAGTTTCCGTCTCAACTTTCACTCTACTATGTTGAAGTTGTTACTTGTAACTGAAATCGTTAATATATTTCTATATATTAATACCTATCATCTTTTGCCTAGCATTTAATTAAGTTTTAATATTAATCTGACTCATATGTAACACTCCTTTATAATTTTCCAATTCATCTTTTACTGGTTTCGCCTACTCTTACGTATCTCTATAGTTGTTTCTCATTTAATTTTCAGATTTCTATGTCAAATTCAATATTCCCAGTTCCAGTTAATTTTCTTATTTAATAACCAATCATACTTTTATGTCTTGGATAAATTTATGAATAACTTAATAGATTTCCATTTGTCTATCAACCCTTGTAAATATCTTCTTATCATCTATATAGAGGATATGGCTTATAGTTTGTCCGTAGCATCAGGACCCAATGATGATTTTGCTTAAAAGATTTGATAATGGAGTCTAAGTGAAGCAAAGGTGTAAGGGAATAATAAGACTCATTGAAAGATTCTTCTTGTTAAAATTATAAGACCAATCTTAACCCACTCGGACGTGGACTCCTTTGTCTAAGTTTATCCTCCACCTAGGCTCCTGGGCAAAAGAGTAAATAGTCGCATATACAGCAAAAGAGTAACAATTTCAGGTAAATTAATGGACAGGATCGACTGCATCTTATTTTTTTTTTCTATGCGTCCTGTCTATTTCCGCTCTGCCGAGGAGACGAAGGCTGCGACATTTAACCTATTCCCGTATACATCGTTTTGTGGGGCAACGGTTGCCCTTTTTTATTTCTCTTTATTTCGTGCATGGTTTGCACGATCTGCTATGTAGCCTTTTAATCATGTTTTTGAGTCCTCACATATTGTATCTGTAGTCGCCTCCGATGCATTTTCGTTCTTTTGTTGGAGATTACGTTTTTACGAATGTAGCATGCTCTGTTTCGATATTCTCATTAATTTGCAGCTGGTCATTTTTTGCACATATTCAACCTTTTGATATATTTCCAATATGTATCCTATCTATAAGTTTGTCTGTTGCAACTCATAAAATCATTGTATTGTCAACTGCAAATATTCATACATGTGCTAGCATATTTGCTGTAATATTCTCTTACTTCTTTGTACATTTTCCTCCGAAGATCGTATATCTCTTTTAAAATATATGGTTTTGACAATACTATAAATGCAGTACTATAATGTAGTTTTCACTAATCCAACATTTTCTCTCATTTTGCTGTTATTTTGCACACTTAGATTCCGACAAAGCTCTATGTCCAGGGTCAAATTTTGAGGTGAAACCACGTGTGTGCTTGCAGCTGTTGTCGCATCTCTTCCAGTCTTACAATCACTAGGCTGGAATTTTTGCATCGATGTAATTTCCCAGGTGATTGGCTGTTCTCTTCTATGGAAAAGAGAAGATTGTCTTGCCAGTTTAAAATTTCTTTTTTCATTAGCGAGAGAAATAAGAGTGTATTCGTTAATATGCATAAATTTTCTGTCTCTTTTAAATATTCTTTTAACAATAGAGTCATTAGTATCGCCATGTAATTATTTCAGTTATGTAGGCTATCATTTGTAAGACGAAATTAGGGTCTATCAAACGTTAAATTAATTAATACTATAGAAAGGGTGGGACATGCAGAGGGGGCATATAATGGAAGTAAGTCTTGACGATACTCACACGCACACATACACACACACATCTACCCATTAATATATATATGTATAAGTGTGTCTGTATATATATATATATATATATATATATATATATATATATATATATATATATATATATATATATATATATATGTGCGTGTGTGTGTGTATACATGTGTATATGTTTATGAATATATATGCATGTATACAGCTATATATAAACAACTCTGTGTATATATGGACATATATACTATTATATATATTACATATATATGTCCATATATGTAATATATGTATAAATATATGTACACGTATGGATATATGTGTGTGTGTCTGTATATACAAGTACATATGTATATATATGTATGTATGCATGTATGTGTGGTAGATATAAACTGTATGAAAGCTACCCTCTGTGTGTGTGTGTGTGTGTGTGTGTGTGTGTGTGTGTGTGTGTGTGTGTGTGTGTGTGTGTGTGTGTGTGTGTTGATGACTGCTGTTATTTTGCTTACATCCACGTAAGCTAGCAGTACGACTCAAGAGGCCGATAGAGTAAGTACCAGACATGAAATTGGGCGCCCTGGGTATTAGAAGAGAGGTTTTCCAGAGTAATAGCCTTTCTCCTTTGCTTTTTGTTCTCTACATGATACTCCCGACCTTGGTACTTAGGAACATAAACCTTGGGTACCAATTAAAGGGAAAATCTCAAACAACCAACCACCTCCTCTTCATGGATGATTTGAAACTGTATGGCAAAGATGAGACACAAGTGAGTTCCTTGGTAAGATGAGACACAAGTGAGTTCCCGGGTGAACATGGTTCAGTTTTAATTGCTATTAGAATGGAATTTGGACTCAAGAAGTGCGGAATAATCTACCTAAAAAAAGGCAAGGAACAATTCCTAGCAGGGATAGAATTGCCGAAAAGAGACTTAATTAAACAAATTGAAACGAAATGGTACAAATACGTTGATGTACTGGAGTTCAACGAGATAATGGAAAGGGAAATGAAAGAGCAACTGAAGATGGAGTATTTCCAAAGACTGGGATTGGTGTCGCGCTCAAAATTGACAGGATGTAATAAAATCCAAGCAGTTAATTCTGGGCGATAGCATCACTTCGGCATGGAGCGGGAATTATAAAATGGCAAAAGAGAGAAGTGATGAAAATGGATACCCCAAGACCAGAAAAACGTTAATAGTACACAGAGCCTTCCACCTTCAGAGTGACACCGATATGCTGTACTTGTCCATAAGAAATGGTGGGAGAAGTTTCATCAGTTGTCAAGACTGTACCGAAGCAGTGGAAAACAGCTTAGGCTGGTATATAAGAAATGCCGTGGAGCCACTCTTGAAACACAGGAAGAAGGCCGGCGTCATCAAAACTGAAAATTGTGTAACTAAAAAAATTTAAACAAGAAATGAACAAAAGAAAGCGTGGGTACAGCTAGGATTTTGAGATTGTTACTTGGATTTTGAATGTCTCCCTCGATAATTAACAACCAAGTATCAAGGCTTATAATGTGAGGAAAGAGACCCTGTGAGACCTCATATTAGCAGGCTGATGTCTGCTCTCACAGAATCTTCCAGAACGAACAAAACTGAACGTTACGAGAAGCAAAACAACAATAACAACAGCAGCAACAACAACAACGACAACAACAACAACAATAATAATAATAATAATAATAATAATAATAATAATAATAATAATAATAATAATAATAATAATAATAATAATAATAATAATAGCTAGGTTTTGGTTCTTTTATTGAAAGTATGTTCCAGCTTGTTTGTAACGATATTCTTGATACCAGAGTGCTCCGTTGAAAGGTTCATTTGGTTCAGTTAATGTGTTGTGTCTCTGCAAGTGACAATTTGCATACCTTTTGTCTGTCTAGTGTAGGTTTTTATAGATTCTAATATATTTGACTTCTGTGTTTGAATTTGCTGTCGCCTTCATCACAAAATCGACTTCGATTATATTTAGATAAATACTGTTGCATTTTGATTTGTTTGCAGTGTAACATTTGAATGAATGAGGTTTCTATCACTGGAATGCGACCAAAATTCGTCATTGCAATGGATGGAATATTTGAATGAATGAGAATTTCATCAACTCAATAAAAATAAATTGGATAATGTGTTCTTAGATACACAATGGCTAAAGGCAGGAAATGATGGAATGGTCACTGCCGCACCACTTTATATATATATATATATATATATATATATATATATATATATATATATATATATATATATATATATATATATATATATATATAGAGAGAGAGAGAGAGAGAGAGAGAGATAGGTAGATAGATATGTGCGTGTGTATGGATCGATCTCATAAGAATAGCAACTAAACGAGAACTAGTTTGTTTCATACTGTTATTCGCTATTCGTTTTACATGCCATGCATGCATTTATAAAGATCTTATTTCAATCAGTTACCTTTGATTCTGCATATATTCATGTTAACGATAGCAGAAACACATAACTTTCTTTTAGCTTTTGCACGTCGAGTTCATTTTTTTTTTTTTTTCAGAGGAAAAAAATATAATGAACTAACAATTTCATGGTGCAGGTAAATGTTCCCTCTCAGTTGTATACCTGTATACTTTACAACCAGGAAAGTAATATAATGTGAGCACACTAAGTTATCAAAGTGAGACTGGGTCTTTTTAACTGCAGGAATTTGAGTGATGGTTACACGAATAGATGGCCACATACTTTAAAGAAAAATGTAAAAAATCTAAACATAATGCAAATTTTTGTGCACATCTAGAGCAAATAATTAGAGGGACATTGGTGCAGACTATATCAGCCGATATGATTTTACGTTCTAGAAGAGTAATTCTCAATAAAAAAACTGTATTAATGTATATTGTTGGATGAACTTTTCAAAGGACATGTAGGAGGTGCATTCTAGAAATTTTGAAACTTTTTAGGAGAGGCAGTTATAATTGTCCTAAATTACGGCAGTTTTAGCATTTCATTACTATATATGTAATAAACTGAACGGCCAACTTTTGTAATTTTACGTTGAAGGAGACAGTTGTAACAACACTTTGAACTCACCCTGTTAAGCACTATTTGTCACAACTGATTAGTTTGCAGAATGCAGTCGGAACATGAAGACAATTTGTAAACTCGCTATGCTATAAAGTTTCATGTTAAAATGGGCAAAAATGCTATAGAAACTAAGGAAATACTCCAGATTATTTATGGATTAACTTCGCTAATAGTCAGTTGTAGTACTCAATGTTATTGTTTGTTGTTTGTTCCATCTTGAGCCATGCCTGGCTCATAAGGGCCGGTTTCCCGTTTTCAATGGCATGATGCCGGTCTGTCACAGGTGAGCTGCTGGATGCAGGAGGAAAGTGTGAGAGAAAGTCGTTGCGAAAGAGTCAGCAGAACCTCGCAATTATCTTCTATCGGAGCCGTGTGGAGCTTAGGTGTTTGGCTCATAAACAAACACATCGCTCCGTCTGAGGTTCGAACCCGCGATCACTCGACTGCGAGTCCAGGCTATGTGCCTACACGTAGTACTCAGTAGATTCTGTTAATTCTGAAATGCCATAATTCTGTGCACAAATACCTTTCAATATTTATTTGATTACTTGTCAACTAATTAACTTTTAACAAATTTAAAAGCTACCACTTTCCCTTTGTGTCCCTATATACGACAAGGTCTAGAGCAGTGGTTCTCAATCAGGATCCATATGACCCCTGAGGGTCCATATAAGAGTTTTGGGGTCCACACAACAGAATAGTTAACTAAGGATCTACAATATTTTAAGGATCTCTGAAAAAATTTGCTTTAGACGCATGTATTGATAAGTATTACGAAAAACAACAAGGTTTTTTTCTCTAACATGTTACATAGTTCAACCTACACAACAAGTCAATGTGAGAAAAACAAAATAGGAATTTTTATAGAAGTTTCTATAAAACTCGTTTTTAAACATCAAATGGAGGTCCACCAAAATAAACTCGTGACCAAAGGGGTCCATAGATAAAACAAATGGTTGAGAAACCCTGACTTAGAGCATCACTTAATTTGACATCACCTCTTATATTCTCATTAAGCTAGAAAATACAAAGTGCATTCCAGAACTTTTGAAACTTCTTTTCGTGAGACAATTATTAATTTAAAAGATTTACAAAACTCTAATCTCCTTCAAAGTAGTAACCTCTGATTTGAATACACTTGTTGTAGTTGCTCCAGCTACTTTATGAAGACCCCGGGGAAGTCCTCCAAAGTGAAAGGGTCCAGGATCCTTGTCACAGCCTCATTTATCTTCTCAATATCTTCAAAACAACTACCGCCAAGTTTCTTTTCCAGCTTGGGAAACAACCAAAAATCACAGGGCGCAAAGTCTAGACTGCAGGGAGAGTGAGGGACAATTTTGATGCACATTTTTGTCAAGAAGTTCATTACCAAGATAATATTGTGGGTTGATGCATTGTCCTGGTGGAGATGATACCGACCCCTGTGGGAGAGGTCTTTACTTTTCCGAGAGAACCTCCAGCAGAGCTGACAGTATCTTCGCCCTCGAGGAATATTTGAGCTGTGATAGACGACATTAGTATCAGCCAATCAGTAATGTTGCCACTAGAGACTTGTCGTTGAATCTCCTCTCATGAAACGTCGCTGAAAAACACAGACGTTTTTGGTCGATCATATAAACATAAACACTATCGAATGCATTATTAAGTTTAGTTTTCTTCATTGGTTGACACAAACTTAAACTTATAATGCATGCATACACACGCACATACTCACGCATAGTATGTATTATATATATATATATATATATATATATATATATATATATATATATATATATATATATATATATATATATATATATATATATATATATATATATATACATACATATATATATATATATATATATATATATATATATATAAACTATGTATATATACTATATATAGTTTATATATATAATATATATATATATATTATATTTATTCTATATATATAATATATATATTTATATATATATGTGTGTATAGTATGTGTGTGTGTGCACGCACATGTATTTGTGAGTGTACGAATTGAGTATGCGTGTGTGTGTGAGTGTATGAGTTGTTTATACGTGAATGTATGTGTGCGAGTATATGTGTTGTGTATGCGTGTGTATGTGTACGTGTGTTAGTATATGAGCTGTGTATGTGTGTGTGTATGTATATGATTGTTTAAAAAATAAATCAATAATCGGCATGACAATCTGTCCACATATATATCATGATATTTAACTGTCAACAAAACAAAACCGCAATTCAGAAATGATTAAGCATGGAAGTGGGACAACAGACCGACACAGTCTTACGAGATTAGACAGCTTAAATTGAGATCTGTTTATATTATTCTTGTTCACTCTTCTTATTTATTCTTGTATGAGAATTAAACATTCCAAAGTAAACATCAGAATTCGAAGAAATTTTATGATGGTAATTGAAACAACTTGTAGCCAACAATATAGTTCAATATTTAAGTTCGATAAGTTCATTTTCTATAACAAGAGTAGAAACTATTATTTCAAGTGTTGCCTTTTCTGGGTAACGAAAATAGAAAAAAAATGTTGTCGATTGGGCTGGAAGCAAGTAAATATCTGCTTCCAACACTATCATTTTCGTATCTTTACAAAGAACAAAACTCTTTAGACTACGACGGGGGGCTGAAAATTTCCTGGTTCTGGGTAAAAGAAAATAGAGGAGGATCAGTTAATAATGAATTTATTCATTATATTCCCCTCTCAGATTCACACACTTATTGCAGCTGTCTTTTTAGTTTTTCTAAGCCCTGTAAAAGAACTCGGAAGGTTGAGCCTCCAACATTATTTTATTCACTTAGCTTTACATGTTTACATTTTTATCGCCTTCAAAAAATATTCTACATCTGAAGCAATGCATCGGTCCACTGTTCGAAGCAGTCCTAGAACTCTTGCGAAGTGATGCCTCTTAACGCCTCCGTGGTGTTTTTTTTTTCTTCACCTCTTCCACATCTACAAAACGTTTTCCTTTAAGGACTTTTTCATTCGCGAAACAAAAAAAGTTACAGGGAGCAAGATCGGAGAAATAGGAAGGGTGGTTAAACGGGGTCATGCCATTTTTGGTCAAAAATTATCTCACACTCAAGGCGGTGTGCAAAGGTGCATTGTCGTGATGAAACCACCACTCACCACTTTACCACTGCTAGGGGCGTTTTCGTCTCGCCGTGTCTCGCAAACGCTTCTGAAATGCCAAGTAAAAATGTCTGGTTAACAGTTTGACCAGGAGGAAGAAATACTGTATGGACAATTCCTTTCGCATCGCTAAAACAAATCAGCATCGTTTTGACATTGGACTTCACATGATACACTTTTGGTGAGCGTGATGATATGGAAACCGGGAAACCGACCCTTTTGATTCTGCATGACGCGACACAAAAAAATTTTATTAAGGTGCCTCGCAACGGGATTGAACTCAAAACAACATGATTACGGAACGAGCTTCTTAACCACACAGCTATGCCTACACCAACAGGTTTTTATGACATTTTAAATTTTAAAATAATTCCTTTTTTAAAAAATCCCATACAGAGTTATTGGGGATTTTTCTCTTTTTTCCTGTTCTCTTGTGTGCTTTGAAAATGAAAACAAAACGGAATTCAAGGAAATTGGTTTCTGATTGCGTAAGCAAAAATTGTATTTATTCATAAAATCTAAAACCTTTTTATGCTCGTTTGCAAAAACATTTCCACTGTTTCGTAGAAAAAATAAATATCTGCAGAGAGGAGAAATGCCTATGAGATTTTTAGCACAAAGAGAAATATCTAAAAATGAGATGAAGCTGTTTCTTTGTCACAATTTCAAAGAGAAGGTATTGTACATTTCTGCATATGCTCCTGATACCCCACAAAAAATAGTGAACGATACTCGATCACATTTTTAATAACAAAAATATATTACAATGTGTTATATAATTGTTTTGTTTAAACCATCCTGATGATTATTGCACAATTCATATTTTAAAATATGCGAGCGTATATATATATAAATACATGTATTAATGTATGCGCGTGTGTGTGTATAACATATATAACATATATATATAATATATGACAATGTGTTATATAATTGTTTTGATGATTACTGCGCAATTCATATTCTAAAATATGCGTGTATATATGTATAAATACATGTATTAATGTATGTGTGTGTGTATAACATATATAACATATATATATATAAAATATGTAACAATGTGTTATATACTTGTTTTGTTTAAACCATCCTGATGATTATTGAACGATTCATCTTTTAAAATATGCGTGTATATATGTATAAATACATGTATTAATGTATGTGTGTGTGTGTGTGTGTGTGTGTGTGTGTGTGTGTGTGTGTGTGTGTGTGTGTACATCAATACACACATACACATTGATGGATTGATTTTTGTGCATGCATTTAATGCGACAAAATTTCTATGTTGAATAATCTTGTGGTTATGCTTTTCACTAAGGTAGCTTGTACTTAGAAATGCATGTATTTTTGTATTCATATATACAAAATCACGTGTATATGTATCTGTGTGCTTGGGTGCGCGCGTTTGAGTGTGTGTGTGCGTGCATGTATGCATATGTTTATAAATGTACATGCATGTAAATGTATGTGTGTGTATATACATATTGATATTACAGGTACGTATGCAACTATGAATATGAATATGTATGCATCAATACACACATATGCCGAATGCAGGAATCAGTGTCTCATCATGCGGCAAAGCAGCTCTGTAAATGCTTCAGCCCCTCTCACTGCAACACAAGATCTACCCGATGCCTCCCACCGATGCTGACGACAAAACTTTCGCACACGACACATATAGAGAGCGATGTCAATTCTAAATTGCACGACAAATAACTAGAATTCGAAACTACGAGTGTATTTCAGTATGTTTAAACTGAACCCCTGAAGAGGACTCGTATTCATTTGGCTGGAATCCGCGATTTGGTAGGACGCAGAATGCATATGGAAAACAAAATAAAACAGGAGAAAATGTTAGCCTAAGGTCAAACGACATTTGTTGTTTATCTATTGGTTTCTCTCTTATCTTACACCTGTTTCAGTCATTAGACGGCAGCCTTCATCAAATTTATAACTCAAGGCAATGAAACTATGACGCTTACATGCATGTATCAAACCGGATTATATTATCTAATATGTCTTTTTTTTATGATACGGTACCATAAGCTTATACAACAGGATAATCCATTTGAAATTTCATTAGGTGATGATTGTTTACAATCGGTTACTTCATAATACTACGTCGGTTCTCTGTTACATAAAAGAAACAAATAGTTGGCCACTATCTTGACGAAGAAGATTTAAACAAAATGAAATATAGTAACAAATGAACAAATTGAACTTTAGGAGATTTTTTGTAGTTTAATTTGCTCTGGTCTTTTTTTCTCTATTAAATTTGCTCCTCAGAATTCTTTGATATTTAACCTATTTCAATTGCGAGTCTAGACACATAATTATTTCACAATATAGATGTCGAAGAAAATGTTAATATTTCTGTGTTACGTGAACATTTCAATTTTTTCCTTTCCATTTTTTTTCTTTTTTTCTAGTATAGAGAATGCTGCTTTATATGAAATTCTGAATGAGTTTATACATTAATGGAAAGTAATAAATGAATGCTTCTTTATATTCGGTTTGTCTAATAGTGTTTACGATCAATTCTGTATGATTTCTAATTGACTTCAATTCACGTAGTATTTGTCTAATCTGCGGAAGACGTGGTTAAACAAAACCGGAATAATATTCAATCTTGTAATAACATGCTACCTTGTCAAAAGTAATTATCTTCGGATTGGTTTTTGAATTAAACTTATGAAAATTGAAATTCTATAGTTGGAACACCCACGTATAATTGAAACGTCTTCACATTATTAAAACATTTTTGAATAGCTCGATGATCATTTCATATTTAATATCATCGGCAAATATTAGCTTGAGACAAGAAATACTTTTAAATTCAATAATATTATTGGTGAGAAAGATGAAAGACATTTTTCTTTATTTGTTTCTCTTTTTTTTTAATTTGCATCATTTCAGTTCACATAATAATTCAAATGTGTGTGTGTGTGAGAGAGAGAGAGAGAGAGAGAGAGAGAGAGAGAGAGAGAGAGAGAGAGAGAGAGAGAGAGAGAGAGAGAGAGAGAGAGAGTTGTGTGTAAAATTACCTTTTAAGCTTGCAGAGAAGATTCCAAACGTGCTACCAAGGTTTAAGAAACCAATACTCGGCAAACAGAAATTATTTATTTTTCTAAGATAATAACAGATTATCAGTGATATCATTTTTATCTCTTATTCATATTTTATCTCTTGTTATCGCATTTATTAGATATGATATCTATTTAGTTCATTATGTTGTGATACAGTTAGAATAGCTAAACTCAATGCATTTCTTTCTTTCTTTACATTTTTTTCATTTTGTTTTCAAGCCGTTTGAGAAAGAGTTATTTAACCATGATACCATTAGTGGTGTTTAACCCCAGGTACTCCCTGATTCAGCTGACCTATAAATATAGGTGTTTCAAATTTATTGTTATATTTGGATTCATTCATAATGAGCTAGTAGAATCGTTATCAAGCCAGATAGTGGCATTTCGTCTGTCTTTACGTCCTGGGTTCAAATACCACAGAGGTCGGCTTTGCCTTTCATCCTTTCAGGGTCGATGAAATAAGTATCAATTGGGCATTGGGCTCGATATAATGGACTAGCCCACTCCTCGAAATTTCAGCCCCTATGCCTATATTAGAAAAGATTATTGAGTGTGATAAAAACGGCGAACTAACAGAATCGTTAACACGCCGGACGAAATGCATAGCGGCATTTCGTCCGTATTTACGTTCTGTGTTCAAACGCTGCTGATGTCGTCTTTCCCTTTCATCCTTTCGATGTATGTGCGTGCATGCGTGTGCGCCTGTATATGTGTGTGTGTGTGCCTCTGTGTGTGTGTGTATGTGTGTGTGTGTGGTTAGTAAGTGTTAGTATTACATTTATTCTTTCATTACGGTTTTTCAACAATATATGGTTCAGACAAGTCAGGAATATAATGATTATGTAACAGCACCTTGCATATGTTCCATGTTATTCTCATCAAAGACCAACGAGCAATATAGACGTGTATATATTTATATGCATAGTTAGACACATATTTACAAATATATTTGTGTGTATACGTATATATATATATATATATATAAATGTATACGCATGTCAATATATTTATTAATATTATAGGTATGAATATATATATATATAGATAGATAGATAGATAGATACATACATACATACATACAAACATGCATACATACATAGATATAGATATACATGCATACATATATATAAGTATGTATATATATATATATATATATATATATATATATATATATATATATATATATATACATATATATGTATGCATATATATATGTATGCATGTATGTATGTATTCGAGTAGCCACCTGAATCTAAAAATTGACTCGAAGTGTATATGCATCCATTTATACACATATAATACGTATGCACATGCACACACACAAATACGCATATACATAAACACACATATACATACATATATATATATATATATATACATGTGCGTACGTGGGGGGAAGGGTTGTATATATGAATACAAACATGCATACATTACCGTGACATGTATTTCTGAGCACAAGGTAGCTTATTGAAAAGCATAACCACAAGATTAATTATCATAAAAGCCGGTCTAAATTTTGCCGCATTAAATGCAAGCATGGAAATCAAATCATGAGTTATCATAACCCCGTACAACTTTGCAAGAATTCATGTCTCCTGCATTGAGCCGCAATACCATGCTGCAATTAGTATCAGCAGGAATGGCTACAACTGTATTTCAAGTTATCAATACCATTTTTCAGACCACTTCTCAAAATGCATTCCGAGACGGCAGTCTATATGAACGATCGATAAACTAATCTTTTGTCTTATTTGTTATGTAGACAGTCTTCATCAAAAATCAGTTCGATGTATGAATCTGTCAATATGTGTGTGTGAGTGTGTGTATCCTTGTGTGAATTAAATATGATATATATGTGAGCGTGTGTGGCTTATATGTGTACATATGTGTGTAGATGTATGTACACATATATATGTGTGCATATATGCCAAAATTAGGCATTTATATAAATGTGTGTATGTGTGTGCATGTATACATTCAGCCTTTATATATAATTGTTTAAATTCATACATATACATACATATATAGAGAGAGAGATAGATAGATAGATAGATAGATAGATAGATAGATAGATAGATAGATAGATAGATAGATAGATAGATAGATGTTATGTATGTATGTATAAATGTACTCATATGTATACATAATTTTATAAATAAATAGATATATATGTGTATAAATATATATATCCATATATACATTTATATATTACTTGCGTATCTGTATATATATAAATGTACATGTTTTTGTATGTTTGCATAAATGTACTCATATATATACACATAATTTTATAAATCAATAGATGTATATGTGTATGTATATATTTGTGTGTGTATAAATATATATATATATATATATATATATATATATATATATATATATATATATATATATATACATATATACATTGATATATTACATGCGCATCTGTATATATATATATATATATAGAAGTATATGTTTATGTATGTTTGCATAAATGTACTCATATATATATACATAATTTTATAAATAAATATATATATACGTGTATGTATATATATATACATGTGCGTATGTGTGTGTATAAATATATATATATACATATATACATTTATATAATACATGCGTATTTGTATTATGTCTTTATTTTAATGCTTAAGTGAGAGATTGTACGCATGCGGGCTGCGTTTTTTTTTTTGTTTTTTTTTTGCTTGTTTGTAAAATGTTAGATGTGCGTGCTGAGTATTTTGTGAGTTTGGGTACGTTTATAATTGTGTGTGTGTGCGCACGCACGCGTGCATGTGTGTTTATTTGTGCTGATAAATATTATAAAATTTCATCTGTCGCTTTTCACAGAGATGAAATCGCAAAAAACCCAAACACATTTTTTTTTACGGTAGTTATTTACCGGATGCACCATATTTGTTTTCTATCTATCTAGACTCTAGATTCTAGAGCATCTCTAGATGTACCAGATATCCACAAAATTCACTTAATTTGTCATTACCACTGTCTGACTGCAATTAATACGCTTTCTTTTTTACAATGTAATATGTCACTACTGATCGAGTGAATGAGGGGGATCCGTAAGAGAATATGATCGACCTGTTAGATATAGCAACCAAAAAATAATAAATGTGCCCTTTTAAAGCCTAGCCAGGCTCATGGGCCCGGTTTCCCGGTTTCAATGGCGTATGTGATCCCCAGCTGGACGGGACACCAGTCCATCGCAGCGTTACTCATTTTTGGCAGCTGAGTGCACTGAAGCAACGTGAAATGAAGTGTTTTGCTCAAGAACACAACGCGTCGCCCGGTCCAGGAATCGAAACCACAATCTTACGATCATGATGCTGACACTCTAACCACTAAGCCACGCGCCTCCACAGATATAGCAACCAGTTCTCCCTTAAATCACATCCTTCTCTTCTTTAATAAAGATTATGTTGATGCTGTTACTGTTGTTGCTGCTCTTGAGTTGTCGTTGTTTATCTGAATGAAGATGAACCTTAATCGAGAAGACGTGTGAGCAAAAATATTCCAAACGTGACCAACATGTTTTATATCTTTTGTAAATGCATAGATCTCATAATTATATTATCCAATGAGATCTGTTTCAAAACAACAGAGCAGGGGTTGAAGGCGATTCGGCTGGTATTTTAAGCACATCGCCCAACAGTAGACGTTCCAACGTTGGTTTGACGGACGTTACATTGGACAGTACTAACACTGATAAAATAAAACTACTCGGATAGTTATGGCAGAAATGCAATGGGTATTGAGGTTTGTTCGATAATGACCTACTTGGAGCTAAATAATGATAAAAACAGCAAACGTTGATTCCAGATAATTAGCAGCATGAAAGAAGGAAACGCGAATATCTAATTTATGCATAAAGTTGCAGTTGTAGTTCTGTAGAATGGTCAGCCTTTCTTAAATAAGCCAATTGCATATTAAACTATTTACAGTCTTTTATTATTTTATTCTGTTATTTGTTTCAGTAATTTGACTGTGGTCATACTGGAGCATCGCCTTTAGTAGAACAAATCGAACCCAGAATTTATTCTATCGGTCTCTTTGGCCGAACCGCTAAGTTACGAGGACGTAAACACACCAACGTCGTTTGTCAATCAAGCGATGGTGGGGTGAGGCCAAATACAGACACCAGACACGCTAGCATATACATACATATACACACACACACACACAGATATATATATATAGATTTATATATATATATATATATATATATATATATATATATATATATATATATATACGACGGGCTACTTTCAGTTTCCGTCTACCAAATCCACTTAAAAGGCTTTGGTCGGCCCAAGGCTATAGTAGAAGACACTCGCCCAAGGTGCCACGCAGTGGGACTGAACCTGGGACCATGTGATTGTTAAGCAAGCTACTTACCACACAGCCACTCCTGAACCTTCCACACAGCCACTCCTAGAATTAATCTACGAGTTGTAGTACACATGAGCGTTGTATTCAAAAAGCTCCTCATTATTATTGTAAAATGCTTCAGGGAATCAATTCCGGCCTTACGTTCTGAGTTCAAATTCTATCGAGGTCAACTATGCCTTACATTATTCTGGGGCCGATGAAATACGTATCAGGTGAATACTGGAGTCGATATAATCGACGTCCTCTTCCCTTTTCATTGCTGTCCCTATGTCAAAATTATAAAGAATTATTATTCTCTTTCCGACATTCGAATGACAAGATTGCAGTGATTATCTGAAGGAAAGTAGGACTCGTGTCCACAGCTGTCCGATTGTCTGCAGACATTCAGACTGCCTTTCTTTTTGTCGCAAATAAAGTTCGGAAATTCTTTTCTTCTCGCGATTATGTGCTCACTTCATCTGGAGGTAATCAGATTTGTAC
>NC_142943.1:51418224-51445724 GCF_046866305.1 Octopus bimaculoides
AGATGCCTTGCAATATTCAGATACGTCATTTTACGTTCTGAGTTCTAACCCGCTTGACGTCGTCATATCCCACTTTTATCAAAGCGGAGATTATTAAATAGATACCAGTCAAGATATTATCTAGAAAATTCTTCCCCGAAATATGACTTTAAGCCTACGTTAGAGATCATTTTGTTATAAATGTAATTGTTGGAAGGCCTTGTAGGATAAAAACAAAGCGTTTTTATATTTCATTTTATGCCGAAATATGAAAAAAGATTTTGCTAGTGAGAGATGTCGATCGTCTCAGCCAACTGTCTGTGTTTGTTATGTAGATATGAATAAATACAAAGTATATAATGTAATATTGATGGTTGAACGATTGCTGTAGACAAAACGAAATCGCAGAAATGTTAAATAACTTAATAATAGTTACGAAAGTACTGCATGAATAAACTGAGATCGAAATTGAAATATATTCTATACATTAGCAAATATTTGCAATATTACGAATGAAAAAATCTAAGATAAATAGTAGTCAGAGCTGTCATTAACGTCGGGAAATAAGAAATGTTTTCTTTGAAGAATGAAATACTAATAAAGACGCATGAATATTTCATCACTGCATCAATATTTATCGGAAGATGAAGGCGGTGACCTAACAGAATCGTTACCGCGCCGGGCAAAACGCTTAGCGGCGTTTCGTCTGCCTTTATATTCTGAGTTCAGTTTCCGCCGAGGTGAGCTTTTTCCTTTCGGGTGTCGATAAAATAAGTACTAGTTGAACACTGGCGTTGCTGTACTCGACTTACTTCCATCGGATCTTTTTTAAAACGGGGGCCACATTTTTCATTAATGTTTTACGTAGTGTTTTTGGTACCGAAAGACTTTCAAACTTCGTATACTTATCTATTTTGTGTTATAGAACAGAAAAATATTTTTGTATTCGAATTTATTTCATGTAAAAAATTGTCTTATTTCGATAATTTCAACCAATCACTGACAAGTATTCAGTTGTTTACATTTACTCCTTTGGCTGATTAAGCCATAGCTTCGTTTTATTTGCTTTTTTCATTTTCTTTTTTTTTCTTCGTTTTATTTGCTTTTTTCTTTTTAAATTTGCTGTTTTACCCTAACCCTAACCCTAACCCTAACCCTATCACCGATAGAATTGTTTTAGAATCGTTTGTTTATGTAGTCGGCACTTAATGTATATCGGCTGAATGGAAGTCAGTGATTGGTTGAAATTACAGAAATACGACAACTTTAACATGGAATAACTTAGGGATTTCTTTTTTTTTTAAGAAGACTAAGAGAAAAAGATGTTTTATATGACACATTCTACCAGTGTTCCAAGTTTCAAAGTGTTTCGTTAATGAAAAATGTGGCCCCCGTTTTAAAAAAGATCCCTTCCATCTCTGAAATAGCTGACCTAGTACTAAAATTTTAAACCAATATCTATTAAAAGATTAGAGAGCTTTGTCGAGCTATAATTTCCATTTGGGTTGTTGGAACAGGCGGTCCAACTTCAATTTCCAGTGAGTCCATTTTATTTTGTCGCTTATATTTCGGGATGGTCATTTTTTTCTGTTTTTTTCCAAATAAACACACGTACTATATATTCGTTCTTCACTCGTTTATTACTGTTCTTATTCTAACTCATTGTCCATTCTCCGCAAATCTTGCGTCACACATCTGTGACCTCTTCAACGAATCGACTAAACGGAGCAGGAGCATATACGAGGACGGAAAGTGCCGCTAAAGTGGTCACAGATGTGTAACGAAAGATTTCCGGACAATTGGCATGAGCTAAAATAAGAACAGTAATAAACGAGTGAAGGACGAATATATAGAGCGTGTGTTTATTTGGAAAAAAAACAAAAGGAAAATGACCGTCCCGAAATATAACAATATTTGTTTCAACACGCGATTTCACATCAGGAATCGTGCAATACACATTCATGAACGCATTTTATTTTATAATTGCTACTAATGCTTCAAAGAAAAAGATATTAGCTGTACAACTTTTCTGTTCTCCAAAATAGATATTGTTTTACAAGTTTTTTAAAAGATTGCTGCTGGACACCAATGAATGATTGGTAAACGAGCAGGCAGGACTGTTAGCTCATCAGGCAAAATGCTTACTGGTAATTTGTTCGTCTTTACGTTCTGAGTTCAAATTCCGATGAGGTCAACTCTGGCTTTCATTCTTTCGAATTCGATAAAATAAGAACTAGTTGAACACTGGAGTCGACGTGATTGACGAACCCACTCCCCAAAAATTGCTGGCATTGTGTCAAAATTTGAAACCGTTACGAACGCTTTCCATGAAAAGCGAACTGTAATAAGACAGTATAAAATATTTAAAGCCTAACGAAATTCTTATCAAAGCATTACATTTTCTTTCCATTGTCAGGTTTTTTTTTTTTTTTTTTGTGGCTTCGAGCCAATGTTATTATTTGTTTCATTTCCAAACGTGAATTGAAAATTGGAAAATTCGCAGAGAAAGTTCGCATAATTATAAATTTATGGCATAATATTTGGTCATTTATTTTAGTCATTACATACTTTACCGACTGAAAATGTTTATTTTAAGTACCTTCTTTTTTTAGAAAAGATAATGTTACTGCATACATAAGGCAAGTTACATGAATAAAAGTATTGTGTATTGTCATTTATATTAATTTCCATAAAATTATCGTAGCTACCGACGTCGGCTAAAACTTCATTCTTTCAAAATCCATAAATTATGTGCCAGCCAATTTAATTGACTGTGGCTGGCTACTATAAATTTATAGCCCTAGATTTACATACATACATATATATATATATATATATATATATATATATATATATATATATATATATATATATATGATATAAAGTTTGCACATGAAGAACATAACAAAAGGCAGAGCTAAACAAGAACTCGTAAAACTTGCAGAGCAAGACGATAGTAGAGAATTATAGAACAAAGTAAAAACAGTGAATGGGGATAGTCATTCGACTCGAACAAGGAACCGATAGTAAAATGAAAAAGTTTACTTATAAAGACGGAGAAAATTGACACGAACATAAATTCACTTCCTCAGCTGTCGAATAAAATTCACATCGATTTTGCAACCGTTTTAGGGTCTTTTGACGTAAAAGATTGTTTTAAGACAAGTTGTGCGAAGAAGTGACGCATAGTGGGGAGTAATGAGACCTTCGATATTAGAGGAAAATAATAAAAAAAAAAAGTCTGTGGGCAAAAAGGTTATATCAGAGCAGTCCAAAGGTCAAGTAGGAACGTAACTGAGAGAAAGAAAACATAAAGTAGGACAATGAAGAGAAGAGAGAGAGAACGAAGAATCAGTTACATAGCAACAACGAAAACGTACACTCACACATGCACACGCACTCGCATGTGTGTGTCTTACTCTGTTTTGGACCCTCAATTCCAGACGAGTTTGTAGGTTAACCTTCGTGACATACAAGTGCCTTGGGTGTTTTTATATGCCTGGTGCAGCCCACCTCTCCTCAAATTTGTCCAAGTCGAACTCTAGAAAGACAGAGTAATATCAGCTTCAGTACGGAAAAATATTTATCGACTCCGAAAGGGTGGAAGGAAAAACTGACCACGGCGGTATTAGAATACAAAGCACAGGGATCCAAATGCGATCTGACATCTCTGTCTATTCCCCATTTTTATATAAACATGTATACCCACGCACCATTTCTCTCTCTTACGCGCGCTCACACTCACACATATAATACAAGGAAATATATATACATATATACATATATATATATATATATATATATATATATATATATATATATATATATATATATATATATATATATATATACATACATACATGTAATACGCACACACATATATATATACTCACTCATACGCGCACACACACATACATATGAATACACACACAGCCTTATACCATCGAAAATACATGATCTGTTGACATCATTGTAACACACTTCCAATATGACAGCATTGTATTCAATATCTACACGTTGTCCACAAAGTCTGGGTACATGGGGATTAACACATACTTTAAGAAATTATTATTTCTTATATTTAATTGTTTATGTTATGATTTTATTAACTTCATGTAGCCAGACTTTGTGGACACCCTGTATTATGTCTACTGACAAGATCACGCTTGTCAGGGTTGCTGGCTCTAACCTGCATGGACCAGCAAAGAGCGCTAGACAACAAGTGCCGTTTGCTCCTTCATCTTCTTTCCCAGACATATGGATGACATTTTATTGCTAGCGTCTTCTTAAAAGTCCGTCAGCATATATCAACAATTAAACAACGTTCAAGGTAGAATTTCCCTGACGACAATGGCTCCCTCTTACTGCTCCATTTCCATTTCAAGATTACTGCTTTGAAGTTCATTGATACAAACTTCTACAGTAAAGCGCCCAAGAGGGACCTATTTTGCCTCATGAGTGGGCTCTTCCTGCCAGAGCCAAAGCCGGTTAGGTGCAGCGAGACAGCAGCTTAAGCCTTCAAAAACCAAGCGAATTCAGAGAGTTCTATTAAATACCAGCTACGCCAAAAAGCACAAGGTTAAAATGCAGCAAAGGAAGATCCACACTTCCAGAGATAGGAAGTGTTTCCAGAGATTGTCTTATACTAATGATAGAACCACTGCTGCAATCCACTGAGAGGGTCAGTAGAGTGGGAGAGTCAGTGACGTACTGATGGTGCACTGATCATTTTTTCAGAAAATTCCTATCTGGAAATCAACCAATGGACAGCTAGAAGGTGTGCTCACTGAAAAACTGCTCCATCTACAATATGGGCATGTTCTCAAAGGTCAAGTTAATGAGGTGGTCCACCGATGGTAAAACCACTGCATTAACTTCTAAGGTAAAAGCTAATGAGATGGTTCATCCAACGGAAGTGTGATCCGTAAACTATATACCCGTATCATGAAACACGCGCAAACAAACGCAGTATTCAGAAAAACACCTACAGAAATGTCATACTTACTTGACCATTATGGTAAAATAACTTAATACCAGCAGTTTGAAGATCAAAGAAACCGTCTTCATTCATAAGTTGAAATCATCGATCAACGACAGATAAATTATATGAAAAAGATTGGTTATTATAGCATATCTGAGCAAAAAATACCCGCTCGGTACCATCTTCCAGAATCTCCTGGCGAAGAGGTATTAACCGCGAAATAGAAAATATAAGCTAAAGTGGAAATTGTTTTGTCTTCATTATTTCTTTTTTTTTTCTTATTGTTCCATTTCAATTGGCATTGTATTGGCATTTAACAATTCCAATTAAAACCTTATAGACAGATAGATAGACAGACAGACACGTACACAAACATTTACCTATATATATATATATATATATATATATATATATATATATATATATATATATATATATATATATATATATATATATATATATATATATATGTGTGTGTGTGTGTGTGTGTATGTATGTATGTATGGGGGAGGAGTGTGTGTTGACTGTGTGTGCATGTGTGATTATATAACTTTTAAGAATCGTAGAAATCCAAAACAGTAACTGATGGAGTGAAATACCGAGCAATAACTGAAGATGTTCTTTTATATCTCGAGTTCGAATTTCACCAAAGTCGAATGTTTGTTTATTCCTTCTTCGTTCGATATAATAAATATCAGTAAAATATAGGTGTTGACGCTATCAACTCTGTCCTCTGTTCGAAAACTTTGCCTTGTTTCTCACTTAGAAATCGATATTTAGTCACATTCTTTTGCAGTCTTCGCACAATCGATTTCGCTTTTCATTCTTTAATGATCAATAGTAATATATTGAGGTCGAGTAAATCGGCTGTACTCTCTCCTTCATATTTATTGTCAATGTTAGAAATCAATATTTATTTATTCATTATTAAGTTCAGAGTTGAAATTCTACCCGAGCAGACGATTACTTTTCATCCTTCCGGGGTCGATGAAGTAACACCTGTCATTTGATCCATGGAATCGACCTAACAAAATTTATAGTCTGGGGCCAATTAAATAAATCATTATTTTCTATTATATATATATATATATATAGAGAGAGAGAGAGAGGGGGGAGAGAGGAGAGAGCGAGACAGACAGACAAGACAGACAGACAAGACAGACAGGAAGAGAGAGAGCGAGAGAGAGAGCGAGAGAGAGAGCGACAGACATAGATATATATATATAGATAGATAGATAGATGAGCATTTGAAATTATATTAAAAATATATATATATATACATGATGATATTGCAATCATTGTACGTAATATTTTCATTGTTTAGTCGTTGGTCAACCCTGGTTGAAGAGACCTATGATGAACTATGATCTAAGGCTTTTAGGAGACACTCACCTTCTCATTGTTTAAGGTATAACATCTCCAAGACTATATTATCTGAATGCATACCACCTTCACTTTCAACCAATCACGCGTGATTTTGTGGAGATTTTAGATGTTACTTCTGGCAAGTCAAACCAGTGTATAGTTTCGTTCGTTGATTCGCTAATTGTTGATATTGCCCATTTGTTGATATTGCATTTATTTTTGGAGTCACTTACAGCCCAAGCTATATGTATTTTTTTTATCTCTCAAACTTAAGGACATTGAATATTATTTTCAAAAGAATAGCGTTGAGTACCTGAAACCCGACCCATCCCTTATCCAAACTCTTTTTTTTAATTCATATATATCATTACACCCTATATTAACTAAAGCGGCGAGCTGGCAGAATCGTTAGCATGCCGGGAAAAATGCTCAACGGCATTTCTTACGTTCTGAGTTCAAATTCCATGAAGGTTGATTTTGCTATTCTTCCTTTTGGGAATCGATGAAATAATTACCAGTTACACACTAGAGTCGATGTAATCGACTTACTCTCTTCCCCAGAATTTCAGCCCTTTAGTAGAAAGGATTATACCTTACGTTAATCTTGGAGCGTCTCAGAACTACTTCAATCTGCTTCTTTTTCTCGCCCATCCTGAAAATCTCTCCATGTAATCTCCTCATCAGCTTTTCAGGTCATAGAGATTTACTTTTAATTAACCTTTGCGTACCTCAGAAATGCCTCAATCAGTTATTTCTTCTATTTTAGCCTTTAACTACTGAAGAACACTAAATTTAAAATTATTCATATTATACTCCCTAACAACCAAACTGTATCTTTCACGTTTAAAAAGGGTGTTGATTTTAGACTGCAGCGACTAAATCACTGAAATAAAAATTAAAAAAACATGAAATAAGAGAAAACCCATTAATCTCCATTTCTGTGTTACCAACCGCTTAAATTTAATCAGATTTATTACAACAAATACGTGAAATGTTTTAATTTATGAGATGTCATTGTTGTTGTTGTTGTTGTTGTTGTGGTGATGATCATCATCGTCGTCGTCGTCGTCGTCATCGTCATGTTTTTCTTATTGTTGCGGTTGATGTCATAGTCGTTGTTGCTGCTGCTGCTACTGTTTAGCTCCACGTGAGCTCTGAGTGAGGAAACTTATGATCAAAGACATTCAAGTCATGACTATCCTACGGTGTTCTTTTCTTTTTTTGTCTGTTGTACTTTTAACAAGTTTGCTTTGCACCTATGTCGTTTTGGCTATTATCACATTATGCGATACCTTGAGCAAGTGTCTTCTATAATGGTTTTGAGTCAATAGTGTCCCTGTGAATGATGAAAACTGTTTAAAGGCGCCACATGCTGAACTTTGGGAGCCTTGAAAAGAGTTCACACCGTTACAAGTACTGAGAGTAGATCTTTAGCCTGAGGAAATTTCCCTCCATTACTAAAATTAGTCGCCAGAGTCTTTGAAATCGGTCACGAGCGGTGCTGTTCCTCTTCTGTTTAAGTTATAAAGAAAATAATTATACAATATTTATGTACTACACAGCGTAGATAAGAAGAAATTAACTAAATTTACGTATTATAAAGACTTACTGTGAGTTAAATCAGAAAGTGAATAGTTTCTAAACTATTCAAGTGCTGAAAAAACAGAGGCGTGTCGGGGTCACTAGACTGCTTCTTAGGGAAGGCGCACCCAATTTCCTGCTCCAATCAGAGTGAAGACCACCTGCCTATAAAGCAGTGATAAATTGGGCTGGCACATTAAATCTTTTACTTGTTTCAGTCAATGAACTGCGATCATGCTGGATTGAACCTCAAACCAAGTGGTTGCAAAGCGAGCTTCTTAACCACAAATATTACAATTCTATTTGGTTTGCCAGTCTACCGATTTGCCAATCAACTGCCCTTTAGTTTTTAATGTCTTTTCAAGTAAACAAAATAAGTTTTTGCAAACTACCAATCATTTCGTATGAGGGTTTTATATTTTCTTCAAAGTAAAAATAAATATGTATACAGTTTGATAATCTATTATTACGTATCTTCAAGTGCATTGCAGCTTCCCCTTTTTTTAACTTTCATTCGTACACCAGTCTTACTTATGAATATGAAACATTCATAAATATTCTTTAAGCAAATGAAACGTAGACATATTATTTTCCAATAGGTTATGGCATTTAATATATCATATTATGACAGCGCTACAGAACAGCAATAAGCTTCATGAAAATCAAATCAAAAAGACAAAGTTTTTCTTTGTTGAATCCTGTCATTTGACTTATTTATTTTTACCTTCAGTTTCCTATCGTAGTCTATAGATTGGAAGAAGAAATGATTCTCGGAAGACTGCAGTGTGTCTATGATATCCACATCATAAAGAAAAACAATCATCTATTGGGTTATGCCCTAACGACTTATTGAGGACTACGAGACAGCTTCATTTCAATATACTACTTCAGCAAAATAATGAGTGTTACGTAACCAAGTGAAAAAGAGGAGTTTGAAAGAGCAGTCTTGTATCATGTCACTGGCGCTATACTCTGTCTATAACCAATTCATTTAACTCGCGTTTACTTTGTACACTTCTCGGGTAATAAAAACTATCAGCAGGTACGTCTCACAACTGATATAAAGAGAATCTGATGTGGCTGTGTGGCAAGAAGCTTGCTTCCTAAACACGTGGTTCCGGGTCCAGTCCCACCCCGCGGCACCTTGGGCAAGGGTCTTTTACTATAGCCTCGGCCCGACCAAAGCCTTGTGTTTGGATTTTGGTAGACGGAAACTGAAAGAAGCCCGCTGTATGTATGTGTGTGTGTATGTGTGTATGTGCGTGTGTATCTGTGTACGTGTCTTTGTGTCCGTCTTTGTCCCCGTCATCACCGCTTGACAACCGGTGGTGGTATGTTTATGTCCCCGTAACATAACGGTTCGACAATAGAGACCGGTAGAATAAGTACTAGGCTTGAAACAAAATAAGTCTTGGGGGTCGATTTGTTCGACTGAAACCCATGAAGGCAGTGCTCCAGCATGGCCGCAGTCAACTGACTGAAACAAGTAAAAGAATCTAAGAGCGTTATACAAAATTACTGTAAAACTGTTCTGGAAGTAATTTAGTTATCATGAATGTTCGTCGTCGTCGGATTTATATTTAGGATTACTGGTGTCTGTTTCGAAACAATAACGACAATTGATAGCTTTTCCCATCCCACTTTAAGCTCAGCACAGAGGCACACATGCTGACATTCACCACTAAGTGGATAGCTTATTCGAAATTCGAGATGTTCAAGGACCTCAACTAATAGGAACAAATTATCAATTTCACTTGCAAAATGAAATATCTGCAATTTTCATATATCATTGTTTATAATAATAATAATAATGATAATAATAATAATAATAATAATAATAATAATAATAATAATAATAATAATAATAATAATAATAACAGCAGAACGTCATAAAGGAGTTAGAACCAGCAGAAAGCTACAAGTACCTAGGGGTATTTGAAGGTGATGGAATCAAACATTCAATGATGAGGGAAAGGATCAGAAAAGAATGTTATCCCAGGGTGAGGGCAATACTCAAGACAAAGCTGAATGCAAGAAACAGGATCGAAGCGATCAATTCTTTAGCCATACCGGTCTTGAGTTACAATTTCAATATCATTAACTTGTCAATTACTGAAATACGTAATCTTGACAGAAAAATACGAAAATTGTTGACAATGCATAGAATGTACCACCCTAGGGCAGATATAAATCGACTTTACCTGCCAAGAAAAGAGGTGGCCGTGGACTTTTACAACTGGAATCAACAATGAAGATTGCCACAACTGGCTTAAACCCCTACCTGAAAAACTCTGATGACTGGATGTTAAAACTTGTCTTAAAGCACAAAAAGATGAAAACATCATACTCAGTAACAAAACAGGCAAAGAAATATCTAAGTGAATTCCAAATACAACAAATCCCAGAATTAGACATATTGGAAACAATCACAGAAAAATCTAAGCGTATGAAAACCTGTGCTAAAACTGCTGCCTTAGATATTCTTACTGATAAATGGCAAGAAAAACCTCTCAATTGCAAAGAGAGCAAATAATACCTGTGTTGACAAAGCCCTTACCCAACATTGGTTGGTGTCTTCCGGCTTAAAATCAGAGACAGGAGGGTTTATCATAGCAATTTGGGGAGAGGCGAAAAGTCGATTACATCTACCTCAGTGCTCAACTGGCACTTCATTCGACCCCGAAAGGATGAAAGGTGAGGTCAACCTCAGTGGAATTTGAACTCAGAAAGTAAAGCCAAGCATTTTGTCCAGCGTGCTAACGACTCTGCCAGCTGGCCGCTTCATTAATAATAACTTCTTTGGTTAAAGGTTTTCTTCTGATCAATCACTGGTTCACAATATTTCTGACGGCAAATGCATTTCATCAGAACTCCTTACCAGAACACCTTCTTCTTACTTGTCCTTGTTATGGATTTTTTTGTGTGTGTGTGTGCAGTTCGCTTATGCTTATACTTCTCTGATGTACATTGGCAAAAGATATACAGACATAAACCATATATGTACCTGTGTGTGTGTGTGTGTGTGCACGCCACACGCGCACGCATGCGTTTTAATGGCTCAGTGAGGAGAGGAGGAACAGAGCCCGTAATTATTTCTAAGGCTTTTTACACTGATGGGAGGTAGAAGGAATTATTCCCATGATTGACCACGAAACACGTAACAGATTCGTTTCCGTGTTAAAGCTCTAAAGACTTCCGAGGACAAGTTGATGTTATTTAACAATATGCATGCATTTGTAGAGCGACGAGCTGGCAGAGTCGTTAGCAGGCCGGGCAAAATGCTTAGCGGTATTTCGTCTGCCGTTACGTTCTGAGTTCAAATTCCACCGAAGTCGACTTTGTCTTTCATCCTTTCGGGGTCGATTAAATAAGTACCTTGTTTGTCTTCTCCATGTTTAGACCCCTGTGGATAATAAAGAAATAAATATGCATACTTTTGCGACTGACTTCTGTACAGTTTGTGCCTGTTAAATTCCATTCGTGAGGCAATGGTAGAATACAATTGCCGAAGGTGCCTTACGTTGGGGTCGAACCCTGGACTGTGCGTTTGCAAAGTAAACTTTGAACAACAGTCTTATTTACTTTTCTTTACGATATCTATTTTACGTTAAAACTTGTTTTATTTTCTGTTAGCTTTTATTTCTAACTTTCATTTTTAATGCAGTAGATTGACATTGTTGCTAATGTAACGAGTAAAAATGTCTAGCGTTATATCTTTAGGTTCACTGCGTTTCGAGTTCAAATCCCGCTTTATTTTTCTCCAGAAACAGATATCTGATTGCAGTGAATTGGCATCCTGTACTCATTAAAAAACTGATAGTCTAGTGGAATAGTCAGTGGACGCAGATGTGCAATACAACATGAAGCACAAACAAAGAAGATAGATCGATAGTAAAAAGAAAGTACCAGTTTTCTAATAAATTCGATCAGTCACAATACTCCCCACCTCAGCCCCATTACAAACTAACATTCGTATCGTATTATATGGAACGAACCAAATTAATAAATATTATTCAAGAGCACGTATCGAAGCAACTGACTACACGATATTTTTTAACCAAAAATCAGTGAATCACTGATTGCTTAGGATACGCTGATTGCCAACATTTAACCATCTATGCATGTAACCACAGCAAGATCAGAATTGATATCATGTACCAATAACGATATCGAATAAAATAAGTTTGTCTTCGATGCTGTGCGCATTACAAATTCAAGATGTGTTTGAATAGATATTTGCATTTTCAGTCTGGTATGTATAGTGATTGTGGAGGCGCGTGACTTAGTGGTTAGGGTGTCAGCACAATGGTCATAAGATTGTGGTTTCGATTCGTGGACCGGGTGACGCGTTGTGTTCTTGAGCAAAAACACTTCATTTCACGTTGCTTCAGTCCACTCAGCCGCCAAAAATGAGTAACGCTGCGAGTGACTGGCGTCCCGTCCAGCTGGGGATCACATACGCCATTGAAACCGGGAAACCGGGCCCATGAGCCTAGCTAGGCTTTAAAAGGGCACATTTATTATTTTATTTTATATATAGCAATTAGGTGTAAATTCATACAACTATATATGTACACGCATATATATATATATAGATATGTGCGTGTGTGTGCGTCTGTGTATGTGCGTCTACGTGCATGCATACAGTTTTTTGTCGGCCATAGTAGCCCCAGTACTTTATCGTTCTGTATTTCACTGATTGATTAACTATATAATTTGACACAACAGCGGTATCATTTTAAACGGCCATGTTGTAACAAAACCTTAAACTGACAGAGCAACAGAGAAACATACACACACATACATATGCGTGTGTCTGTGTCCGTGTGTTTGTGTGTGAGTGCTGTCCACTCTAGGCACAAGACCTGAAATTTTGATTCAAGGAATAGTTGATTACATCGACCCCATTGCTCGACTGGTACCTATTTCAGAGACATCGAAAGCCGAAAGAAGTGTGTGGGCATCAAAAGACCATTGTAGTGACTCATTCTCTAAGACAGCCTTCTTGCTGTTTAAATGGGGATCAGTTGTTGCCCGAGATTTTCTAACCTTGTGTTAGACCGATACCGGTTCTGCTCTTTAACAAATTCGAGTCAACTTTTGCATGAAGCTTGGCATATCCGTTTCTGCGGGGGCTTGGCGAAAATTCTTTGGGTTGACCACAGACTTTTCGGTTGCACTAACGTCTCGAAACCAGATTGGTGTTGGTTCAAGATCATGAGAGTCTTGTGTGGTCAGTCAGAAGTAAAATGCTAGATATGGACCCATGAAGACTGTCGGCGAGAACCTATTGAGTTTCGCTGAGAGTCATTCCACCCAAATGAGAACATTTGGGTGGAATCACTAATGGACGACAACAATCACAAATTTTCACTGATATACATTAAATGAAATCGAGGGAACGAGCAGAAATTCTACGCCATCATAGCAATAACGAAAAGAATCATAAATTGAAAAGCCAGGCATACTCGTACTGTCACCATCCCAAAGTTTGTGGAAATACCGCTTAGTTTTCATCAGCGAGTCTTGCTGACCCAAGGGTCATACAAAGTGTCCATCTCAAATAAGGTGTGCGATGACCGTTTTTAATGCCTCGGCAAATTTGAAGAGGTGATCGAAGTGAATAATAAATTATAAAAGTATATATATAATTATACATATATATATATATATATATATATATATATATATATATATATATATATATATATATATATATATATTAATAGAAAAGTATTCGCACAAATGTAAGTAGGCTGTATATATATACAGTTTCCATGGAGAAGGTAAGAGAATTAGAAGAACAATTACATCTAGAAGAAATATTAGACGAAGAATTAAGATTGAATATAGCAACATGATGTATTGTGATGACGTGTCCAAAGTTATTGTAGGTAAAATAGGAAATTTTAACTGTGTTTTTTTGTAAAACATTTCCTAACGAGGAATGTATTCTGAAAGAAATTATAAAGATTTTGATTACCGTATTTTCCTAAAGCGAATTACGGTGGGTTAAACCACATAATACTTTTTCTCCTTTATGGGAAGCTATAACTGATGAGGAAATTGGCGATATGTAATCAACTTTATCATCTAATTTGCTGCGCTTAAGGGACTTATTGCATATAGGGTTGGCATCAGATGACGCTGAACCTATTTCGCTAGAGGATTTCTCATTAAAATGAAGAAAAGTTTTTAGATTAATCACGAAAACGAGTTGTATCGAAAAAGTTAACTTCCTTGGAACGGCAGACCAACCTAATGATGTATATATATTTAAATATATACATATATATATATATATATATATATATATATATATATATATATATATATATATATATATATATATATATATATATATATATATATATTCAGCAAGCTAATTACAATTACGTTTGCTCGTTAGCGTTTGCATACATGTTTCTTTACAATTATTTGTGACTCACCGTGCTCTTGCCTCAATTTCTTTTATATTCGGCAGTGTTTTCTTGCACTCGAGTTACGATATTCGTATGTGCGTGTGTGTGTGTGTGTGTGTATGTGTGTATGTGTGTGTAAATGTATTTGGATAGTATATATATATATATATATATATATATATATATATATATATATATAAATATGGGAGAATTTACGAAAAAAACAAGAGACGAGGACAGGTGGTGTAAACAACAAAAGGATGTATTAGTTTAACGCTCGGGAATACAGAAAGTCTTTAACGTTTCGAGCTACGCTCTTCAACAGAAAGAATACGGAGAAAACAAGGAGAAAAACACGGAGAAAAAAATTGAACGTTTTGGTCAGCGATCAATCATAGGCCTATCTTCTTGGGGTTGGAAATGTATTAACCTTTAAGCATTACATTATTCCTTGATATTATAATGTATGTGTATATATATATATATATATATATATATATATACAAACAGGAGAAAGTGGAGAGAGAGGGAGCGTAAATATATATATAATATAGACACAGATAGTGTGCGAAAATGAATTTGTGTGTTTATATATTCATATTCATGCAAATATGTATATATACATGGCAAGGGAACAAAACGTTTTCTAATGCATGTCATTAGCATACAGCTGTTTCATGCATAAGATGCAATGCACTCATATTTCAGGTCTTATATATCACCTTATTGCTTCATCGGATCTTCAGAAATCAAGCTTATGTATATTGACTACTAACAGCAGGTTATTGGTTTTGCTATGTCTAAGTGAAACACACACACAATATGTATATATATATATATATATATATATATATATATATATATATATATATATATATATATATATATATATATATATATATATATATATATATATACCATGTAATGAGCAATCTCTTCCTCTGTCGTTAACAAGCTGTAAGATGTCGCTATGGAAATGTACATATTTGCATGATGTGGTAACGTAATATGGCCTCTGGGTAAGATCTCATTATTTAGGTCTGCGATAGAAAGCGGTCTAACTGTGGCTATCTCACCTTGCTTTTCTTCTTGAATATAAAACATTTAGCCTTTCGTTACCTAATTTATACTTCCTATTACTCTTTAAAATTCTAGTTGGAGAATATGAGTAAGCTTTGACTACTATTTCTGATACATCTAGCTCCACATAACAGCATTTTTTTTTTTGACTTGGCAAAAGTATGCGGTTTATGCACAAATATTTTATAAATGCGATTGGGATAGGTACATGTTATCGATTGAATAAAGTTTAAATTGCTAACCATACTCGCTTTTTGGTGTAAATGTACTAAGCGGTTGTATCAGGAAAATCTACTCCAGTAGGCTCAGTGCAAAATATAGAGAAATGTAATTAAATGTTTTGTGTTAACATCAATATAAATAAATAGACCCACATGCGTAAACACACATATATATACACATGCATATATATACTTATATATATTATATACATGTAATATATATATGTGTGTGCGTGTATATATATATATAGATAGATAGATAGATAGATAGATAGATAGATAGATAGATAGATAGATAGATAGATAGAGAGACAGAGAGATAGATAGATAGATAGATAGATAGATAGATAGATAGATAGATAGATATATGTACATATATGAGGTCTGTTGCCATAGTAACGAAGCTAAAGTATGCAGAGTAAAGCCGCTTTGCAAAGATTGATTTCGAACTCTGTTTTAACGTCCTAGCTTACTTCCTGTATTTACAGCAGTGCTTGGAAGGAAGGTGTGTAGCTTTGACCATAACAGAGAAATATCTCATGGCGATACCTGTTCAGAAGCGTATGCAAATTTGCCGAAAGTGCATGGAGAGAAGTGTATGAACCGCACACAAATGTACGAGTGTTTCAGACGTTTCCAAGATGGCCGAAAAATGTCGATATTGAGTTCTGGGAGAACAGTAACCAGTAGAACCGAGAAAAACATCGCAAATGTGCGTGAAGCTGTGGAAGGAAATCGTCGAATCACAATACGTGAGTTATCAGAGCATGTGCAGATTAGTTATGGTTCAGTTCAGTCAATTATCACTGAAGATTTGATTATGAAACGCATGTCAGCCAAGTTTGGGTGCCAAAACTGCTTTCAGCTGACCAAAATGACACTTGGGTTTCAGTTGCACCAGATCTCCTTGGTTGTGTCGAGAACGATAAAAACTTATTGAAAACGTTGCGTAGGCCTCTGAGCAGGTATCACCAAGATTTTGGCAACATTTGATGCAGATTCTCTGCTCAACTTTCATGGTCAATGAACGATTACACGCTACACACGTTACTTCCAAGCGCTGCTGTAAGCAGTGGAAGTGAGCTAGAACGTTAAAACTTAGTATACATTCACAGCAGAGTTCAAGGTCAATCTACGCCAAGCGGCTTTACTCTAAATGCTTTAGGTTCGTTACTATGATAAGCGTCCGGATACTTATTGATCAGACAATGTATGTATATATATATATATATATATACATATACATACATACACACACCCACATATGTATATATATATACGTATATATATATATATATATATATATATATATATATATATATATATATATATATATATATATATGCGTATATATATATATGCGTATATATATATATATTTGTATATATATATATATATATATACGTATATATATATATATATATATATATATATATATATATATATATATATATATATATATATATATATATATATATATATATATATATATATATATATATAATGCAAATTGCTTTACCAACCCCGGGGACATTCTAAGAAAAATTCTATTCCGATGAGATTAGAAAATAGAATAGGAAGGAATGTAACTAAAAACAACCTTAATGTACCTATTGGACCTGTTTGCTTTTCGTATTTTTACCTTCTTCTTTTTCTTTGTTTGCAGATAAACGTTCAGTGTAAACGTGTGGATCTATCTTAGAGAACTCAGCAAGATCATCTTTAATCTTTCAAGCAAGGGTTTTTGTTTGTGTTATTTTATTTTTTCGTGAACCTAATAAAATAGTTGTATGATTGAGTAGAAGATCTAAACCATCGAATTCGCTTTTCTGGAAAACTTTGACATTATCCCCTGTTGTATGAGTGCGAGAAGAAAATTCTCGAATTAATCAATCCAGTTCCTGGGTGAAATTAGAGTAAGCTCGTAATTTTATTACCCATACGAAAAAGTCTACAAAAAAAACAAAAAAAAAACAACAGAAATTTTAATTGAATGTCAAGTACATGAATAGTAATAGCCGTCATATATGGAGGAACAGGTGCGTTAGCAATAACAACAAATGTTATTCATATCTACGGTGTTCAGTCAGTTTTAATGAAAGAACTTGCTTCAGGAGCATTGCATTTAAAACGAAGGCGCCTGTTTTTATTCAAGTTTGGATTAGATCAAATTCCACTAGACGGGAGTAATTATGCCAGAAGTAGAAACAGCAATACCTACTGTGTAATTATTTTCTATGTATTTTTTTCTTTAAAAACATATATTGATTTTTTACATAATCACATTCAAGAAGCATCGTAGAGTTGAGTGAAAAGGCTAAAATTTTGTATCTAATTTCGACTTATTTTACTTATTTTCGGAAATGAATAAATATTAGCATTTTCCTTTTTCTTCACTGCATAAAACTAATAGAAAATTTTTTTTTTTTTTTTTGTCAGAGGAGGATTACGTCCGAATGTTAAAAATTGGTATTTTCATATATATTCAGTGCTTCCAAAGTTTGTTTATAAAATGCAGTCACATTCGAAAGCTGTAATTTAGTATTAAAATTTATAACAAATGCGATCTGAGTTTATTTAGATTTATGGTTAAAGCACTCAACCGATAATTGAGTAGCACGGTTTCGATTCCCCTAGTCTGTCTTCTGGAATTTTTTCTTTTTCCCTCTCATCTTTCTCTGCTACTCTTACTGTTTTACTGCATTCGAAGTTTATTTTATTTTCTGCAAAATACTAACAACATTCGACGCTTTCAAAGTTTGTTATAAACTGTTGTCGCATAGTCATTTTGTTTTAACTAGCTTATATGAGATAGCTAATATTTTTCTAATGTTTTATCGCTGTTTTCAGGATCGATGAAATAGTTACCAGTTGAGCACTGGGATCGATATAGTCAACTTTCCCCTCATCCGCAACTATGTGACAGTTTATCAGTTTTGAGTAAAACAGGAAGTGGATGATCAGAGTCATCGAGAATAGAGTGAGAACTAAACAATTGAGAAAAGAGCTCTGCTTTATCATTTGATGTTGTCAAGATCTCAGGTCCGTTGAATAAAAGAGGAATAGAAGACTTATTGTTACCTCTAACACTTTTAATAATTCTCCAGAAATCACGAGAGCCCACTTTCTGGGGGTGATAATACGATCGTGAATGTGCTGCTCGTAGTCTAATTTAGCATCACGAATGATAACCCAATAGTGATTACACAAACTATAAGGAAACTGAATATTGGCAATATAATGTATATATTCCAGTGCGTACATACACATCATCATCCTCATTTCCACTCTTTCGCCCTCACATATCTCTTCATGTCAACCTACAACCTTGTTCCAATTGGTCTCGCTTTCTTTCTTTCTGCTCTGTTGCTTTTCCTAGATATTGCTCACAATTAACCTGTAAATCTCTCACCCTTACTCTGTTTTGTGTTTATCTTTTGCTCTGTATCAACCAAGCAAAGCAAACTGACAAAACAGCTGAATTTTAGGCAAATTCATTTTAATTTTATTCCCTCACACTTGTATGAACATACAGTATCTCCTATGAGAGTTCACATTTTTACTGTGTACACACATATGTAGTTAGTATGGATTTTGGTTTCAATAAGAATGAACTGTTTTTAGTGTTTCATGAATAAATCATTCGATTTGTCATACTTGATCGTTGATGTGAAATACATATTTTTCTTGCTATATTATTAACTCTACGGAGTCACGTTGAAGTTTTACATGCCAATGAATAAACCAATTTTGATAAATATTTCATATTTCACTTCGACATTTCATACATATTTCATATTTTGACACTGATTCATTTATGCAAAAAATTGAATTGTTTTTACAATACCCAAATGAGCGTGTATAGTTAAGAAAGAACTAAAAAATGACTGCTGTACACTTTTCTAAAAGAAACTTTGTGAACTGGATAAAATGTTATCACGGTTCGAGAATGGAGGTAGGTGGGGTATTCAATACCATTTTCAATCTCAGGGGCAAATGTGAGTGTTGTTGCTTAATTCACCATGAGTTGATACTTCTATTAAAAATCAGAAATAATGGAATTGATATTTTTTTCATTCTTGCTTAAGTTAATATTTTTGCTTCAATTTCGAAACATTTGACTCTTCGTCAAAGCTGATAAGAAAAGATTTTCAGCCATAGTTCTTTTCGCAAAACTTTTTGGGGTCAGTATAAAACCGTAATTTAACAACGCAGTGATTAAATTTTAGTTTGCTACAGACCCAGTACTGGCATATTTTATGAACAAAAAATATGCTTAAATGAAACTTTTCGTTATTCGATGCTACGTTCTTGATCACTGGATAACAATCGATTTTTTGGATAAGCACATTCTTCCAGATGAAATGGCTAAGAACTTGACTAATGTGTTTCTTACAAATATTGAGATTTATGAGTTGATGGAAAAAGTTGCTGGATTTCCTTACGGCAACTTCAAACTAAATTTTGACAGCATAAAGTGAAAAGGCCTCAACAGCACTAAAAGTCTCAACTGTCTCCAAACAGCTTTTTATATTTTATCTTTTACATGTTTCTGTCATTCCACTGCGGTCATGCTGGGGCACCCCTTGAAGGATTTTTTTAATCGAACGAGTTGACCCCAGGACTTATATTTTTTTAGCCTAGTATTTTTTTCTATCGGGCTTATTTACCGAACTGCTAAGTTACGGGGATATAAAGAAATCAAGACCGGTTGTCATGCGGTGATGGGGGAGGGATAAACACTTACTAAAAGACACACACACACATACACACACACACACACACACACATATATATATATATATATATATATATATATATATACGACGGGTTTCTTTCAGTTTCCGTCCAGCAAATCCATTCACAAGGCTTTGGTCGGTCAGGGGCTATAGTAGAAGTAACTTGCCTAAGGTTCCACACAACGGGACTGAACCTGAATTATGTGGTTGGAAAGCATGCTTCCCAATACACGACCATGCCTGCGCATATAGCTGTTAATTTATAGTAATCGATTTCGAAGCATTTATTGTAAAAATTTCCAAATACTTTCATATATACACTCTTCGTCAAACATAGTTAAAAGGATTTTTGTGACTTTGCTAGAATGGAATACAAAAGGATATCACAGCATAGTAATATCAGAATCAGTTCATCCGGACAACAGTTGAAAGAATTCTTTATATTTTTACTGGCTTGAAATCTTACTTTTGTTCCTAATTGCTCTGCTCGGAATCGATAAAAAAAATTCTTTGATTTGGCGAAATACATTTCCGGTTTGTATATGGACAGCTCAGTCTTGTCAACAATTCGATTCAAGGATTTGATTGAAGGGGATAGTACTAAGCAGCATATATTAAACTAGAAACACGAAACATGATCACAAATATAGAACAAAGAAAAAACTATATTCGTGTTTCGAGACGCAAAGGGCTTGCTGGGAAAGCTTGAGGAAAATGAAGGCGTTGAAAAATTTTGATGAAAAATGCCTCTCATATCTAGACGCATGAAAAGAAAACTTTGAGTGGTTAAAATCTGGATAAATATCTCGAGTCAGTATTGAGAGCCTGTAGTTATAATCAACCAGTTTATTGCAACACAAGTAGTAAACATTACAGAATTATTTGAAGATATTATTGCAAAAGACCTCCTGGGTTTCCAGAACAGAAGTTTGGGAAAGACAAAGCAATAAAGAAAAGTAGAAAATGCTTTCGATCATTGCAAAGAAATGGATATTTTTAAAAGAAAAGTAAATTAGCTTATTGTTGAATACGTTTTTGTCTTCCTGGTACTTCTGCAGAGTTAAGCATGTGTTTCTTATAGTAAACAATATGTGGTCGAGATGGGCAACACAGTAGAAACACGGTCAGGGTCCCTTCCGACTATTGAATTAAATATTTCATTAAACTACACAGAATTTTTTGAGGGAATTCAAAATGACAATAAATTTCTTAGGAAAGTAGTTTCAAGTGAAGAAAAATAAAAGTACAGGTAACCGAATGAAATATTAATTGGCAATAACAATATGTATTTTATTTATTATCAAATTCCTCTGTTGTACCTGACAATACTTTACATGCGCGTGCTGTTTTTATTGTCTCTCTCTCTCTCTCTCTTTCTCTCTTTCTTTCTCTCTCTCTCTCTCTCTCTCTTTCTCTTTCTCTCTCTCTCTCTCTCTCTCTCTCTCTCTCTCTCTCTCTTTCTCTCTTTCTCTCTCTCTCTCTCACGCGCGCGTGCAAACACAGACACATACATACATGTACACGCACTCACACATTCTCACTCGCGAACACGTTCTCTCTCACTCACACATACACACATTAACTTTCAACCTTCTTAATAATAATAAAGACAAATTGTATGTTAGAATTCTGGATTTTTTGAGATGAGGAATTTTTATATTATGTATTATTCGGAATGGTGGCTTCCTCGTATTTGTTGCTTTCACCACGTATATTCTCCCAGCTAACACATATTACTTCTCCCTCCATGAAATGAAATCATGCACTTTTGTTCATATATTTGCAGCAAAAATCCTCCATACCACCCTACGACACATAACTAGTGACAAAAGACGTTGGCCCTTGTTTAATACCTGACCGAATAACAATCCTCGATGACATTTTCAGTCCTCTTGTTTTCAACTATTAATTTTCAGTTTTAACTCTCATAGCTCACGCTTTCAGATGAAAATTACGCTAAGCCTATACTTACATACAAATGGTTAACGATAGATAGATAGATAGATAGATAGATAGATAGATAGATAGATAGATAGATAGATAGATAGATAGATAGATGGATGAATGGATGGATGGATGGTTGGAGGGAGGGAGGGAGGGAGGGAGGGAGGGAGAGCGGGAGAGGGAGGGAGAGCGGGAGAGGGAGGGAGAGCGGGAGAGGGAGGGAGAGCGGGAGAGGGAGGGAGAGCGGGAGAGGGAGGGAGAGCGGGAGAGGGAGGGAGAGCGGGAGAGGGAGGGAGAGCGGGAGAGGGAGGGAGAGCGGGAGAGGGAGGGAGAGCGGGAGAGGGAGGGAGAGCGGGAGAGGGAGGGAGAGCGGGAGAGGGAGGGAGAGCGGGAGAGGGAGGGAGAGAGATGGAGGGCGAGAGAGGGAGGGAGAGAAACGTGAAGCATGAATTTGGTATTTCTTTATTTAACACGTATGTTTCCGTGTTCCATTATTCATGATGTCCTCTTATAAATGCAATTTGCAGAATATTCTTTCATTTTTTTTTTACTTCTTTCCGTCATTTGACTGTGGCCATGCTGGAGCGCCACCGTTAGTCGAACAAATCGACCCCAGAGCTTATTCTTTGTAAGCCCAGTACTTATTCAATCGTTCTCCTTTTGCCGAACCACTAAGTTACAGGGACGTAAACACGCCAACAGCAGTTGTCAAGCGATGGTAGGGGACAAACACAGACAAATAAATACACACACACACACTGAAAGAAGCCCGTCGAATATATATATATATATATATATATATATATATATATATATATATATACGGGCTTCTTTTAGTTTCCGTCAAATCTCTCTTGGATTATATATATATATATATATATATATATATATATATATTTAACAGATTAAATGGAATTTTAGATTTTAGACATTCGAATGGTTTCTTCAATCAGCAACTCCTCTCTACACGTATGTAAGCTCTTCCCTCTGTGTTCTTAATGACTATATATAACTTCCCAAGTGCCATTTGCATTGCTTTTCTCACCTTTGTCTGACGGAATGAACATGGTTCACATTTAATATGTGGTAATAATATCATGCAATCATAGTCATGATGTATCTGACCCATGTATTGTTGAAACGATCGTAAGGTAGGAATAAATATAATACCATCATTTCCATTCTTAGACGCGTGAGTTTATGTTTGTGTAAGTATGTGTGTGTGTGTGTGTGTGTGTGTGTGTGTGTGTGTGTGTGTGTGTGTGTGTGTGTGTGTGTGTGTGTGTGTTGGAGAGGGCGCTTTCCAGCACAAGCTTTTGAAATGTCACGTAGAACAAAGGCTTTTAATGATAAATTAAACTAAACGGATAGATAGATAGATAGATAGATAGATAGATAGATAGATAGATAGATAGATACAAACACAACGTATATACATACATACATACAAATGTATACGTATGCATGTGTTAAAGGAAACGAGAGAATAGTAGAAAAGGAAGAATGAGAGAGAAAAAATGCATTTTAGACCACCCTAACTTGGCAACGCTGTATATTTTGTGTTCCCAATGCTATATTCTAAGAATAATGGGTGGAACACAAGAAAACGTCAATAGCGATAGGATGTATGAAGTGGCTTTATAATAGTCAACGAGGAATTCGTTCCTCAATGGGAAGCAAGTTATCATTATAAATACATTTCGTTTCGTGAATAGAATTAATTTTGTGAACAAATAATGAAGAGACGAAAGGCTCAATTAGAAGGTTTTGTTTCCTGCATACATGAAGATAAATAAACATTTACATTTTACTTGTATGATGTGTTTGCGTAAATGCATGTTCGAATAATGTAGCGGTCGTATGTGTGCAATATAAGGGTTGTATGTGATGTTTTCATGTTTTCAAAAACGTAAGTAAATAAAATGCATGAAATATTTCTGCACAAAACCAAGCACGAATATATTCGCATTTAGATGTATGTACGTACGTGTGCACGTACGTATGTATGGATGTATATAAGTATTATGCATTCATGTATGCATGTTCATATGCATACATGTTCATGCGTATGTATGTATGCTTGCCGGCCCATTAATACAAGCTTGTTAGCGTTTTTAAAAGAACACATAGAAGAGCCTACAAAAAGCATCTAACTGCTATGGGATCTCTATATATGCATATAATATTCTATAGAGTTTTGCTTGCATGAGTTTGCAAGTCCTTCGCGTGTGCAAACACAAGCAAATCTGTTCAGAAACGCACAAACTCATACATACATACATACATACATACATACATACATGCATACATACATAAACCTAATCATACACATCAACATGAATGGATATATTCACATATATCGATGTACAAGGCTTGTATACACACACACTCATACATTGTTTATTTATTTATTTACGAAAGGTGTATTTGCACATCTTTTTACATATATGCACGCATATATTAACATGTTTTTGTAAACGTGTATGCCGATCAATATGCATCTATGCGCCTATATTTATACTTCATGTATATTGTACGCGCATATATCAATATAGATGCGCGTGCATGTATTGCACACGCACACACACACACACCACAGATACACACACGTGTATATATGAGTGTGTGTGTGTGTGTATTAATCGAAGTGTACAGTATTATATATCCATTAATATCCGTTACGGCCGATCTTACCAATCGATTTCGCGCTAGAGATTCAACGAAGTGTTATGCAACCCCGCGCTCATCAGAGATAGGCGTTATGGAATTAAATATAGAAGTGGCTGTGTGGTAAGTAACTTGCTTACCAACCACATAGTTCTGGGCAAGTGTCTTCTACTATAGCCTCGGGCCGACCAAAGCCTTGTGAGTGAATTTGGTAGATGGAAACTGAAAGAAGCCTGTATATATATATATATATATATATATATATATATATATATATATATATATATATATATATATATATATATATATATATTTTCGGCATATTTTACTTTACGAGTTTAAAAAATGCAACAACGCAACGGAAAGTGTGAGGAATATTAATGCAGCATATGGGGATCGGATAATAAGCGTAAGCCAGTATCAAAAGTGGCTCCAGAAATTCCGATCCGGAAACAACAGCCTAGAAGACGAGCCTCGTCCTGAAAGATCTGTAGAGCTCGACGAGGACATCCTTCAAACCCTGATGGAACAACATCCCATAGTAACTGTTGAGGAACTTGCAGCGAAGCTTGGATTTGGACAACTGCGCTAGAGGAAAAACGCTAGAGGAAAAACAACTTTTATTTCAAGACGAAAGGTCTTCTTCCTTGAGGATAATGCTCGGCCACAAACAGGAGGGTGACATCTCAAAGGCAGGAGCAGTTTGAATGGGAAACAATGCTCCAACTACCATATTCGCCGGACATTGCTCCATCTGATTATCATTGATTCCGTAGTTCTCTATATCATTTGGACAGAAATATATATGAATTCTGTAGACGAGGTCAAAACAGTATTGGAGAGGTATTCTTCGTCACGGACAAGTGAATTTTGGAAGAGGGGCCTTGCAAGTCTAGCAGAGAGATGGAAGAGTATTGTAGAACATGAAGGAGAGTACATTTTAGATTAAAAAAGAACCGTGTTTATCTTAATTTTGAACAATAAAAGCAATATTAAAAAACAGCATTAGTTATGGGATGATTTATGATATTATTATTATTATTATTTATGATATATATATATATGTATGTATATATACATATATATACATATATATATATATATATATATATATATATATATATATATATATATATATATATATATATATATATATATATATATATATACATATATATATATATATACATACATACATACATACATACATACATACATGCATACATACATACATACATACATACATACATACATACGTGTGTGTGTGTGTGTGTGTGTGTGTGTGTGTGTGTAGATCTTTTTATCTTTTGTCATTTACTTGTTTCAGTCATCGGATAGAATGCGGCCATGCTGGGGCACCGCCTTGAATTTTAGTCGAAATGAATTGGCCCTAGAACTTATGTCTTAAACCTGGTACTTATTCTATAAGGATCTTTTGCCGAACCACTAAGTTACGGGGGCGCAAATACATCAACACCGGTTGTGAAGCGGTGGTGGAGGGACTGGCACAAAGATACACACACACTCACACACACACACATACATAGATGTATATACATATATATAAACTGCGGACTTCCTTCAGTTTCCGTCTACTAAAGCCACTCACAAGGCTTGGTCTGGCCGACGCTACAGTAGAAGTCACTTGCCCAAGGTGCCACATAGTAGGACTGATCCTAGAACTATATGGTTGAGAAGCAGGCTTCTTACCACACAGCTACGCTCTATCTATATACATGCATATACATGTATTTAATGTGTGTTTGTTTGAGAAATATGTACAATATGTGTGTGTTCGTGCATGTGCTCAAGTGTCTGTTAATATATATACAAACGTGTACAAGTAGCAATAACGATATATCACCTGAGGCTATCTTTGGTCAATTTTGCATAATCATAATAGTTTGTTAAGCAGAAGGAATCTCTTTGAGTTGCTAATGCCAGAATAAACATGATTGTATAGCGCTGTAAAGGTTCAATAATTCCACCACCAAACCCCAACATGGTTTGGGAAATAATTTTTCTCGAGTGTTATACCGTATGAAAATAAATGTAAATATAACTTAAAACAAGTATAAACAATATTTGTGGCTGGAGAGATTTAGAGGTAAAAAGCGTGAAGATTCAGAGAAGAGAAGTACTGGGTAGCTGAGGTGGGAAGCTTTAGTGAGTTTGATGTGATCGATAATAAAGAATTAATGAATTTGGTTGCAGAACTCAAACGAACGAGATAAAAAAAAAAAGTTTTCATTTCTCCGGGTTTTTGATATTTTTAATATCTTATTGTTTATCTTTATTATTTTTATTTATTTTATTTATTTTCTGTTTTTATTTTAGTTTTTCTTAATCCAACTAATCCATCACAGGGAGCTGTTTCAAACTACTTGTTCTTTGCGGTATTCAAGAGAAAAGGAAATCATTTCAGTGTTTAAAGTATGTTGTCGTTATTTGTTGCTGTTGTTGTTGTTGCTGCTTTTGTTCTTTAGCTCTAATTCAATCCTGATTGATCATCACCAAAGGC
>NC_142943.1:51448224-51450724 GCF_046866305.1 Octopus bimaculoides
ATTCTATGCCACACATATTCAAACATTCATACATCACACAAACATATATGCATATACATATATATTAAATACATACATACCAAATGTATATGTACTAAAGCCATACATCCATACACCCATACAAACAAGTAACTTACACGCGTACCTTTAAAGTAGTTCTCAGGGAGATTTAGCGTAACACAGAATGCGACAAGGCTGGCCCTTTGAATTACAGGTACTACTCCTTTTTGTCAATTGAGTGGACTAGAGCAACGTAAAATAAAGTGATTTTTCTGAAGGGCACAAGGTACCACTAGGAACTGAACTCACAGCTTTATGATCGTAAGCCGAATACCCTGACGACTAAGCCATACGCCTTCACGATATAAGCTTCTGTTTGGGAATACATACGAGGGGACGCTGAAAAGTTCTTGGCTTTAAGGGAATCGAGAAAGGCCTAGTTGGAGGTCCAATCTTCCGAGTTCTTTTACAGTGCTTAAGACAAGCTGAAGGACCTCTGCAGTAATAAGTGTGAATCTGGGAGGGGAATATGTTGAATAAAATCATGATTAACTGATCCGCCTGTATTTTCTGTTTTTAAAAAAGCCAGGAACTTTTCAGCATCCCCTCGTACATCAAGGAAAATTACTGAAATATTCACACCAAAACACCTGCCAACACCTGATTATGAGCCTTTTCACACTGGACTTTCTTCTATCCCACTCCCTCTCCCTTCCCTCTTTCCTTCCCTCCTTCTTCCCTCTCTCTCTCTCTCTTCCTTTGTTTACACCACCACAATATCAGGCATTTATGAAAGAAACTGATCCTCTGTTACTTATTTAACGAAGCTTTTATACGCAACATATTTTGTTTACTTTGGCAACTTCATGACTTTAGATACGTTCTTATATTTGTGAAACAACAGGTTTCCAACGTCTTGAGAATTGCTTCGTCTTCGAAACCTTAAACTCCTTTTCACTCCATCGTGTGTGAACTTATTCAAATACCAATCTTCACAGTATAATGTTTGCCGACGCAAAGCACCACCAGTTTAGACGTTCGGTCGCTTTTGTTTTGTTTTGTTTTCTTTTACTTTCTTTTATTTGGTGGCATTAAGATCTAATTTATATTTATAACCATCTAAATTATGTATGTGTGTGTTTGTGTGTGTATATATGAACGTATATATAAATAATACTGTCCATCAACTGCTCTCATTTCGCCTTAAACGAAAATTATTTCTCCTTCAAAAATGAGTTAGATTGCTGATATTGTTGGTTAAATCTAGTCTCAGTATTATATTGTTTCTTCTCTCTGTGTTACAGTTTCTAAAAGGTGTCTGTATTTCTCTGAAATTGCATTTTGCATACAGCCTTCAGCTAGGCAGAACCGAAAACACCACTCTGTTATCCGTTCATCTCCACATTGTGATCCATTCACACCACTCTCATGGAAACTTACAGAGCGTCTATGTCGTCGATCAACCTGCTAAAAATAGTAGCCACATTTTATTTTAAATTACACTCTTCTGAGTCAAATAAGAAAGGGATACAGGAGATATAAAAATGAGAGTCCCAGTTGAAATGCTTTTCATGCTGAAATGCCTTTTCTCAAAGCTCTGCGAAATCAGAGCTCTACTCGCTTAGAGATTTGCTCGGTCAGACTAGCCGAGTGAGACCCATATAACAACTTCATCAACCCACCTTATGTAATCTTTCTTCTTCGGGTTCTTATCCTTTTGGAATTCCACCTTCTGATCCTATATTGTTTTACAGTAGACGTGAAGCTATACAACCAACGGTTAAAAGAAATTCTGGAGTAAACATTTTTGCTGTAGGAAAGTTCACCGTAAAAAAAAAGTATATTGCAAAAAAAAATTAGCTGTTTTCTTAAAATGGCAACTTCATCAACTAACCTACCAATTAGATAAAGAGAATTTCTTTAAAATGAGTTACCTAGTTTACTGACTGTTTGTATGTCTCCTTTAAGGCGAAACGTTCTACAGCAAATTTTACTGCGGCAAAAATGTATACGACGAATTTCCCGGTCATGACAATCAACACCGTATTAATCTCACTAGTTTGAGCGAACCAACAGAATTCATGGGCACTGCTCCTTCCTCAAGACTAAACCATAAAGAAATAGTGTAAAACATTCATTATATATCTATCACTTTACTGGGAACCTCACAATACAATATAATAATATACCTGACAAATATCTATGTTTGACTGGTTATATTCCGATAGAATAGAATGTGATATTACAGCTGGAATATCATTTTGAAGGGATATAATTTGTTCAGATATATTTTTGTGTGCTTATTATATAGTATTGAAAAATAAATAAATAAAATTTATTGCATTGGTTAGTCCCACAATAACTTGGATATTTTCAATAAATTAGATTTGTCATAGCAAAGGTAGAAAGAACGAGCAAATTATATGATTTCTTTCCAGGGTGGAAATTAAAGAATATATATATATATATATATATATATATATATATATATATATATATA
>NC_142943.1:51453224-51455724 GCF_046866305.1 Octopus bimaculoides
TTTTTTCTTTTTTACCAATTAAACACACGGTTTATTTATTTGATCTTCACTTGAGAACAAAATGGAATGAGCAAGACAAGAGGAGACACATGGGACAGAGCGTCACTAATGATGTCACAGAATGTGTAACGAAAACTTTTGACAGACCTACTCGTAAAAATACGAATAAAATGTAAAGTGAAGATCAAACAAATCGTACGCGTGTTTAATTGAAAAATAAAATGAGCATCCTCAAGTATAACAATATCTGTTTCAACATATAGTTCACATCAAGAATATTCTTTTCTACTCTAAGCACAAGGCCCGAAATTTGGCGGGTGGAGGCCAGTCGATTAGATCGACCACAGTACGCAACTGGTACTTAATTTATCGGTCCGAAAGGATGAAAGGCAAAGTCGATCTCGGCGGAATTTGAACTCAGAACTCGCCGCCTTCTTTCACATAAAGATTATTGCAAAACAAATAGCTATCATGAAGTAGTTGTATGCTGTCAACTTAATGTGACAGTCCCCTGAAGGGAATAATACTACTGTTGGTTAGACTGTTGGGAATAATACAATTGTTGGTAGTATTATTCCCTTCAGGGGACTGTCATAGTAAGTTGACAGCATACAACTACTTCATCGTATCACTCCTGCATAAATACCTCTGAGAGATATAGAAATGTATTATTTCTAAACAGCTATCATTTTATTTAAAATGAATCGCTGCTACGACAAGGAGCATCTTGCTAACTCGCTTAACGGGGAGTACTAGGGTGTCTCTCCGCTATTGTTTGCCCATTTGGAAATAGCAGCTTATACGCATTTACCCAACCATCTTACAAAGGGAACGTACAGTGGATAAAATGGACTTAGTCATACTATGTCAGAAAACAACCACTTCAATATCACAGATTGAACGTTTTTTATTGTGTCCGTTCGATCTGAGCTGACCTGAAGTTAAACAGTAACATGAAGGAACATTTGACTATCATTCTGTTTCACTTCGCCAACAAATACACATTTCTGAATATTTAATGTTCTGTTCGTAACACCATCGGCAAGTTCCGGTGAAGCTTTATTTTTACGGAAGTCAAACAAAATTAAAACCTATCAAGTGTTGTGTCTTGTACTTGAAAGGTTACTATAAATAATATTAGTCGACTATTGTTGTTGTTCATTCATTGTATATTTCATAAGCCTTTATAAGACTTTAGTTTTCTGATGTTTCATTCAATAAATATGCTTAACACCCACTCAAACGATTGTCTTGTTAGCTTGCTTCTGTTCGGTTTAAGTTGTTCCACGCCTACTTTTCCTGTAAATACAGAGAAAGCTATGTTAAACTATTTCTATGTGTTTTTCTTTTAGAAAGTATATAAACGATTCTTCTAAAGCAGTAATTCCTAAACTGGATGCTGCTCCTCCCTCGGGAGCCTTTGAGATTGCAGCAGTGAGGAATTTTTTAAATGCTGTTGTTGCTGTTTACGCCGAATTAATTCTAATCCTGCCGATACCTATATGTCCCCGCATAATAATGGTTCGTCCGTCCTTGTCGACGATGACCATGGACGTCATATACGAAAAGAAGCGGATTCATGGTGTCTCTAGCTGTGGCCGATCAGTTTAATGCGTGTTCGAAAAGCTCTAATTCTCTACTGGGCATTGGTGGTCTGCTGGGAATGAAAGCAAGGAGTCGGCTCTGAACTAGCGCAGCTCACATTTTCTTAGTATTCCCGTGAACTTGTTCTGCTCGTAGGAGGTGGCACCTCTGTTGGAGCAGCTACGCATGGACATACAGATCTCGGCAAACCAAGAAGAGGCATATATCGGTGGATCAACTTGTGGAAGACACTGGATTTCAAGTTGAGGATATGAAGGCTGCTGGAAAAGATCAGGACATCTGTCGGGAAAAAGTCGCAATAATTATCACTCTGACCGGATAGGTAGTTCTAATCCAGCAGAATTAGGTTGATAGATGTTCTAGTTTCTAATCCTGATCATCCTATCATTTTGTTTTCAGACAGTGTTGATAGGAAGACTACACTATCCAATGTGTCCTCCCTTATCTTAATACATAACAATGTAGTAAGAGGGATTTGACTGCTAATTCCATCAAGTCGAACGATCATGTTGGAAAAGTTGGTTTCATTAGTTTCAGCCTCATTTCAAACTCTTTCTTCGTTATTATCGCCTAAAGTCTCGCGTGTGTCATTCAATTGAATAAGGACACAGAGTATAAGGTTAGATGTTGTTCTTTTAGTTGCTGTTCTTGTTGCTGCTGCTGTTCTTCTTCTTCTTGCTGCTGCTGCTGTTGTTGTTATTAGGTATACCTTCGATCAAGTTAATTTCTAGCTTCACCTACTGGAAAACAAAGCGGAGAGAAATGATGTTCTCTAATAGGTCTGAAAATATAACTGCTATTTTAGTGGCTTAATTCTAGGAAGAACGGTGAGATTTGAATCCGTAGTGGGAGAGTTTCAACTCAGTACACCAAACTACAAACAGATATCACCAGA
>NC_142943.1:51463224-51470724 GCF_046866305.1 Octopus bimaculoides
TGGTAGAATGTATCATATAAAACATCTTTTTCTCTTAGTCTTCTGAATGGACGTCAGTGATTGGTTGAAATTATCGAAATAAGACATTTTTTTACATGAAATAAATTAGAATACAAAAATATTTTTCTGTTCTATAACACAAAATAGATAAGTATACGAAGTTTGAAAGTCTTTCGGTACCAAAAAACTACGTAAAACATTAATGAAAAATGTGGCCCCCGTTTTAAAAAAGATCCGAAAGTCACTCTCGGGCACACCAGCGGACCCAATGCAGCTGATGCCCTTCAGCTTTTTACCTGCTCATCAAAGAGAAAGCAACTCCTTACAAATCCTACGTTCTGATAGCTACTAGGCTCTTGACACATGTTGCACCAGATCAATACAAGTTTGAAGGATGATATAGTGTAACTGACTCTGCATAAATCATGTCTACAATAATAATATTCATCGCGCAGGTTGTTCAGCAAATCAAGACATCAACACCAGCTCTATCGCATTTTCTTTATAATTCTAATGGAAACTATGCTAAGAACACTGCACAGTTTTGTCGTGAGGAATCTTCATTAATCGAAGCGACGATTGAGTCCATCAATGAAATAATGACAGTTGAGCAAAACAAAAGTGAGTTTAATATGAATCAAAAATCGAAATTTTGGATACCTTATTTCTTATTTACATTATTTACATTTGACAAATATTTGTCTTGAATGTAGAACTTAAATATAGAACCTTATTACCGTTCATATATTTTCTATAGCATTATTTAAACCTGAATACACACATACATACATACATACATACATACATACATACATACATACATACATACATACATACAAGCTCAGCGAAAACGAAAATGCCTATGCTGAATTATTGAGAAATATACACTTACTCTTTCCAGATTACAAGTTCAGGTTTCTACCTGTAATCGTTGGAGCACTGAGATATATAACACACTGCCTAAGTACCAATCTTGAGAAATTAGGTTTCTCAAAACCAGAAAGGATAAAGACTACAGATCCAAGCTATCATTGGAACTGTAAAAATCTGGAGAACTTACCAGAAGTTTATCATTTAAGTATATATACGCATGTCTAGACATGCAACTATATACATGAGAATAAATACATACATAAAACAAAACATGCAAATCTGCACATGTACTGACTTTAAATACTGCACATATACACATCCATGTGCAAGTACACTGTTGATGTTGTTGAAATTCTATTAAAAAAGCCTTGGATCTAGGTTAGAAACCGGCTCTTTCGCTATTGGCAAGAAATCTTGAAACATAACTGAATAATGACATAGATAGATAGATAGATAGATAGATAGATAGATAGATAGATTGAATGGATGGATGGATGGGTGTGAGTATGTATATATGTTCAAATCAGCATCGTGTTTACAAATACGAAAGGCATTGTTTCAAGTGTTCACTATTGTACGGTTTAATTAAGTTTGACGTGTAACTGTATACTTGACGTTAATGATTTCTTAAACTTTCATTATGATTTCTCAATGCCATTCGAGTTTGCTGTGCATCTTCAGGTTACCGTATATATTTTGGTTTGAGTAATAAAGTATTAGTTCCAATATACAATTATTGACGGCAGATTCATGTTTTTGCATGATAAGGTTTCTCAAAAAAATGGTTTACATTATTTAATATTGATAGGGTATCGCTTTTATTTCTTTAGATAGTTTTTTTTTAATGTTTTTTTTCTGCAGCGTATCGAGTTAAACAATAGACACATGCAGACACCTACAGTCATGTGTGTGTAGGTACGCATGTATTTGTATATGAATGATGTATATACAGTATATAAATAGACCAGACATGCATACAGACAGACATACGTACATACATACATACATGCATGCATACATACATACATACATACATACATACATACATACGTACATGCAAAAGTAGATGTCTTGTAGATTAATAAAGATTGTTTTTTTCATGTTTAGACTGCAAATATAAGTTATTTTCACAGAACGCCCATTGAGCGTTTATAACGTGTGATTGTCTTGGGGAATCGGGGACATTTTTACTACGTTAGTCAAAACATTCCGGAAGAGAATGTGTGTGTGCGTGTGCACGTGTGCGTGTGTGCGCGTGCGCGCGTGTACGCGTGTGCGCGTGTGTGTGTGTTTCCGTCGATCAAATTCACTCACAAGGCATTGGTCGATTCGGGGACATAGCAGAAGACACTTGCCCAAGGTGCCGTGAAGTAGGACTGGAACTGAATCTCCGTGCTTACGAAGCGAACTTCATAACCACACAGCCATGTCTGAGTCTACTGGGTTATATTTCTCACAGTATATCGCGATTTCTGGGTTATTTCTCTTCATCAGCACAGAATAACTGTTCGGCTAGAGGTGGCGCTGCTAAATTCTTGTTCGAAATATACAGTTTTCAAAGTGACACACATTCACTGACCTGATTAAATAGAAAATTTCTATTTATAAATCTCTCCACGAAAGACATTATTCAATAACAGTACTTCAATAACAGTATTTGCTGACAGTAGACTTGAGCGTTGATTGTTACATTAGGTGGTAACAATTCAAAGTGAATTACTCCTTTGCAATCCCACCAGATAGAGAGAAGAACCCTTTTTCCATGAAGTTCCCTTCTCGGTTGTGGTTGAGCTTTTCCCTTTTACAATCCTTACAATCGTGGGCTGAATACACTAACCACTAAGCCATGTGCGTTCACGATAATTAAAAAAAACAAGTAGAAATTGTTATCAACATTTAAACATGATACATTAAGATATACGAGCTGGAAGCCCCGAAGAACCAAACTTTCTCATCAGCCGAAACGTTGTGGTAACAACAAACAAGATGAGAACACCTCTCCGTCCAATTTAAATATTGTAGCAGTTAAATGTTTCAGAAAATTATAATCCACCATCTTTGAAAAGAACACATTTGATAGAGAAGCCGCTGAATTTTCGAAACAGTTGTAAAGATCTCTCAATGATTATATTTTTCCTTTAATTTTATAACAAATTTAATGCCATTTGTAATTGCTTGTCCATCTGAATTCTCATTATTATGTGCTCAAGTTATACATTTCTTATAGCTAAGTCTTCTTTCGCTGGACTATTTTCTTCTCATTACGACGTTGAATTTTAACGATATGGACTTGCTCTAGCACTAATCCAGTGCTTAATCTATACTACGCTGAACTAACGTCTCGTGATATTATGTGTATGTATGTATGTATGTATGCATGTATGTATGTATGTATGTATGTACGTATGTATATGTATGTACGGATGTATGTATGTATGTATGTACGTACGGATGTACGGATGTATGTATGTATGTATGTATGTGTATGTATGTATGTATGGATGGATATTTATACATAGAGAGAGAGCGCGCGCGAGAGCGAGGGAGAGAGAGAGCAAAAGATATATATAGACATTGGTACGTTACATATATGTAGACAGATATAAAGATACAATACACACACACATCCACGCATATATATACACACACACACATATATATATACACGCATATATATATATATACATATATACATATATATATACATATATATATATATATATATATATGTATATATATATATATATATATATATATATATATATATATATAGAGAGAGAGAGAGAGAGAGAGAGAGAGAGAGAGAGAGAGAGAGAGAGAGAGAGAGAGAGAGAGAGAGAGAGAGAGAGAGAGAGAGAGAGAGAGAAAGTACACCTCAGCAAAATGCACCACAATTTCCTCTGATCGATTCAGGTATTATTCAAGTTCTCAAGTATTTCTTAGACAAAATAAATATGAGTCAAGACACAAGTCTCTATGAAATCGATAAATGGATAGATCTAACTTAAAATATACGACATAAAGAGCAAGCATGGAATTAAATATCATCAAATAATTTCCATATATCTATGCATATGTGTGAATACGCACGTACGAACATACCGACATGGATGCGTAGATATGTGTGTGTGTGTGTGTGTGTGTGTGAGTGTGTTGTGTGCTTGCGTGTATAAACATGTATGTATATATATATATATATATATATATATATATATATATATATATATATATGCATGTGTGGTAGTAAATGTGTGACTGTGTGTGTGCGTCTGTATGGTTGCGTAAGTGCTATTCATATCTAAATTAACGCGAGCTTTTATATATATGTATATATATATATATATATATATATATATATATATATATATATATATATATACACGTGTGTATGCACATATACATTTATATATTCACTTGATAAGTGTGTGCGTATGTATTTAACATACGCAGACACATGTATGTATATGTATGTATATATATATGGATATATATATGGATATATATATATATATATGGATATATATATATATATATATATATGGATATATATATATATATATATATATATATATATATCGACATACAAACATACATACGTACATATAGATATAGATGTGCACGCATGCACACAAAAGCACAATCAAACATACACACACACACACACACACACACACACACACACACACACATACACACATATCCAAACACCCACATATACACACACTTGTGTGTCTGCACTTCCCCTCATTGCCTCGCTTTATTGCTAACGAAAATGAAAAAATGTTCAAAAACTAAATGACTAAACATTTTCTTTTGACATAATAAAATCCAAGCCTTTATAAGAAAGTCGATGATAAAGTTCAATAGAATAATGTTTAGAAAGTTGTCGCTTGCTCGCTGGTCTGCGATATAGATTAACTTACCGCTTGAACTATGTCGTCTTACTTTCATCTCGTTCGTTTTGCCCTTAGACAATTCGTTCTCGTTTAAATTTTTTTTCCTCGGTAAGCTCTTTAATATATTTTTTTCTCTACTTGGATATATTCCAATATGTGAAATACCCTAAAATCAGTTTCATTTCCAAGTGTAACATCTCTATCTCTGGGAATTACTGGTTTACCATTCTCACCTCTGATATTTCAAAATATCAAGGAAGCGATTATAAATAGTAATTTCTATTGAAATTTTTAGCTTTCTCGGCAACATCTAGACGGTTCTATAAAGTACACCATATCTATCATTTGCTTGCTCTTCTACAAAACACACTTTTAGTCTCTCACGCTTAGGATTTCGACAAAACTTTAGTTGCAATATTTACATCGGTTGAAGCCTTCATCGCAATCGAGTACGAAAGCTTACCATTATATCATCTTTGGCATCTTTCTTTTATCTTCTACTTGTTTCAGTTATTGGACTGCGGCCATGCTGGGGCACCACCTTGTAGGCTTTTAGTAGAACAAATCTTTCCCGGTAATTAATTTATAAGTCCAGTACTCATTCTATTAAAACCGTCAATTACCGAGACATAAACAAATCAGCTATCAAGCGTTGAAGAGGTACAAAGACACACAAACACACACACATATGTATATCTATGTATGTGTGTGTGTGCGCGCGTGCGCATATTTATATGTATATATGTATATACATATACATGTATGAGAGTGTGTGTGCGCGCGCGCATATACGTATATATACATATATACATATATGAGAGAGAGAGAGTGTGTGTGTGTGTGTGTGTATCTGTGTGTGTGTGTGTGTTTCCGTCGATCAAATTCACTCACAAGGCATTGGTCGGTTCGGGGACATAGCAGAAGACACTTGCCCAAGGTGCCGTGAAGTAGGACTGGACCCGAATTTCCGTGCTTACGAAGCGAACAGCCATGTCTGAGTTTACTGGGTTATATTTCTCACAGATATTACTTTGACCAAATTTACATTCCTATGCAGCTAGCACCACGCTTCAGCACCTCAGGATTTTTGCAGAGACAGTACGCAGATCTGTGGTTCGTATTTCTTCTATGAAAATCTTCGAAAGTATCCTGCAATGGCGATATAACAACCTAGACGCAATTAATATAAAGAGAAGAGAAACAATCGCGCAATCTCTCAAACTGACGCAGTATGAATATTGATATCAAATTTTGACACAAGGCCAGCAATTTCGGGGGAGATGTCGTGTCGATTACATTAACCCCAGTACTCAATTGGTACCGGATCCCATATGTGTTTGTGTGTGTGTGTGTGTGTAATGATGATTTCTGATATATGCTGAAAGGGTCATTTAAAAGAAATTGTACAGTTGATTAAAGCGATGTCAGAACTTGAGTGGTACAAAGGTTTTCGACCCAGAATCGTAAAAGACAAAGTCAACCCCAAGAAACGGAACTAAACAGTGCGATATGCTTAAATGTCCAGCGACACCGCTTTCCAATAAATAATTTATTCGATATAGACACAAGGCCTGCAATTTTGAGGGAAAGGAGAAGCAGCCAATACCAATGAGCTCAGTGCTTGGTTGTACTGTAAAAAAAAATCTTAATTTCATCGGTCCCGAAACGATGAAAGACAAAAATTAACCTCGATGGCATTTGATCTCAGAAAGTAGAGTCGGAACAAATAGTGCAAATGCATTTCTTTTTCCGACGCTCTATCGATTCTATCAACTCTCCGCCTTACACCTTCCAGTGAGCGATGACGATGATGATGACGACCACGGTCACCACGACCACGATGATGATTGGTTACTAGAAAGCGATACGATCTTCATAAACGAAGGAAAAGTTCTTTCTGTATAAGGTTTCCGGAGAGAAAACATAAGACATATATCGATTGTAACATTCATTTAATGACAAGAACGCAATTATGCTTTACGCGGAAAGTCTATTTATGGCAATAAGACGCCAGCTCGGTTTACATTGACATCGGCAATTTCTTTTTTCGTTCTTTGTTTTTCTTATTTCCTTTCAAAATATTGCGCTTTTACATTACAGCACTTGAGAGTTATAGCTTGTTGTATGTAGAAGACACTGGTCTAACAACTGAAGAAACGGAAGGGACAAGTACATGGTCACTCGGCTTGCTAGAAATAACAGCCAAAAACTTCGCTAGTAGTTACGCATTAAAACTGTAATCCCAAATACCCTTTGAAAGAAAAATAAATGAATCAATCATGGCAACAATGCCTTTGAATCGATCTGCTCATCCAGGGCTGACTGAGGCTAAAACGCAACAACTGCAGCAGCGAGAGAAATTCTTGCTGCTCCACGAAGGAACCTCAAATTGGTCACTCGATCTTCTAGAAACAACAGTTAAATGCAGTTCTATATTTTAGAGATGAGGAATTATGTACAATATTTACATTAGACGGATAGGTATCTTTGCCTTGTTTGTCGTTATCACAACGTTTCGGCTGTTGTACTTTCCAGCCTTCATCAGGTGCCCTGGTGGAATTTCGAACCTAACCCTTTATTTGACTACCGGGGTACTCTGTTCTCATTCGTAAGGTATTTTTTGCTGATGTTATTATTATTATTCATTCAAGTCACTGAGTGGGATTGAACCCAGAATCTTGGCTTATAGCGTAGTGGTTAAGAGCGCGAGCTACTAACCCCATGATTCCGG
>NC_142943.1:51475724-51493224 GCF_046866305.1 Octopus bimaculoides
TGTGTGTGTGTGTGTGTGTGTGTGTGTGTGTGTGTGTGTGTGTGTGTGTGTGTGTGTGTGTGTGTGTGTTTACCTGTATGTGTATAAAATATATATATTTGTGTGTGTGTGTATACATAAATGTACATATATAATCCTTTTATTTGTTCATTCTTTTACTTGTTTCAGTTAGCTAACTGCGGCCATGCTGGAACACCACCTTAAAGGGATTTTTTTAGGTCAAAGAAATCAATCCCAGGAATTACTCTTTCTAAGCCTAGTACTTTTGCCGAACCACTAAGTTACGAGATGTAAACACACCAACATCGGTTGTCAGCGATGATGGAGAAACAAAGATACACATACATATAAATATATACATATATATGCATACGCGACGGGCTTCTTTCAGTTTCCGCCTACCAAATCCACTCAATAGTCTCTGGTCGGCCCGAGGCTATAGTAGAAGACATTTGCCCAAGGTGCTATACAGTGGGACAGAACCCGGAACCATGGTGATTGGAAAGCAAGCTTCTTACCACACAGCAACTCATGCGCCTTATATATATTTATTAATCCTACATACATATGTGTATAATTACATATTTAGACATGCTCATATATATTTCAATGATAAACTTCTGGAAAGTTTTACAGAATTTTCCAGTTCCAGTGATGGATTGGATCTGTAGTCTTCGTATTAGCTTTTTCCTTTCTGGTTTTGTGAAGCCTAATTTCTCGAGATAGATATTTAGGAAGTGTGTTACATACCCCAGGGCCCCAATAATAACAGGTGTAAACCTGAACTTGTAATCTAGATTTCTCAATAGTTCAGCACAGGTTTTTCTCTTTTTCATTGACCTTCAGCTTTATGCTAACATCTGCTGGGCAGTTAATTTCCACAACTGTACACAGTCTCTCTTCTCCATCCCAAATCATTATATCAAGTCTGTTGTGATTACATTTTACTGAGGTCTTCATTGGGACATTCCACCAGTATTCCTTTTTATTATCAATGGCTATGGCTTCTACCATACTGTAGGTTCTTATTTCTTTGTCCTCGGGGATTATCCTTCCGACGGATTTCATTATAGATGTCCTAGCTACAATATCATGTCTCATCGGTAGATAGTTCCGTGATGTGTCGGTCAGGTGCTCCAGTCAGCCTTCCCTCGATTCGGTCCCCTGGCCAGCCCCAGATGCCGTCAGGACCTTGCCGACCTGTCACGATGGCACTGTCCACAGTAAAAACCGGGACCGGTTACGACCTTCCTGTGTGCCTTGTGTACACAACCCTTCGTCTTAGACAGCGCTTGGTCCTATGCGTGTGGCTATAGGCGAATGCGCTGTGGGACCGCCCACGTTAATACCAGGGAATGAATGCTAGTTTGTATGTATGTATGTAAGTGTGCATAAATGTATGCATGCATGTGTGCATGTATAATATATATATATATATATATATATGTATATATACATATATATACATATATATACATATATATGTGTGTATGCATGTATGTATTATGTAAGCAAGTGAGCATGAATGTATGCATGTATTTATGTGTGTGTACGTATGTATTTAGTGCAAAGTTAAGTTGAACATTTGAAGTATGGTCGGGTTTGATGATGATAGTTGCTTAGGACCAATTGGTTGTCAGCTGTCCCATGCGATGAGAAGTTTTATTGCTGCTTTTAACGGAAACAGATACAGGCTGTATCATGCAATAAAAATTTTCTGCATTGAAAGACAAACGAGTTTCAATCAATTTTCTTCCTCATTTCTAAGTTTAATGTTTTAACAGCAACAACAAAATGAAAACATTATATTTACAGAAAACACTATATGTAGTTTCTGCCATTTAATTTCCGACTTGCTGTCGCCGTTGTTGTTGGTGATGCCGTCGTTCTTGTCTTTATAATTTTGTTAAGGCGGGTAGGATTAGCAGTGTGATGGCTGAGTCGTCTGAGCATCCGGAGAAAATGCTATGCGCTATTTGTTCTGACTAAGGCGGTGAGCTGGCCGAAACGTTAGCACGCCGGGCGAAATGCTTAACGGTATTTCGTCTGCCACTGCGTTCTGAGTTCAAATTCCGCCGAGGTCGACTTTACCTTTCATCCTTTCGGGGTCGATAAATTAAGTACCAGTTACGCACTGAGGTCGATATAATCGACTTAATCCGTTTGTCTGTCCTTGTTTGTTCCCTCTGTGTGTAGCCCCTTGTGGGCAGTAAAGAAATAGATATTTGTTCCAACTCCTTAGGTTCTTAGATCTAATCCCATCGAGATCAACTTGATCTTTCATCCCTCTGGCGGTCGATAAAATAAAGTACCAGTCAAATATAGGAGTCGATAGTATCTGCTTAATCCCTTTCCCTTAAAACTAACGACTTCGTGTCTGAATTAAAAACAATTTCAGGCATTGAGCTAGCAGAATCGTTAAAAAGTCAGAAAATGCTACGCTGTATTTCTTCAAGCGTTTCATGTTCGTGTTTCAGATCTGGCTGAGATCAGCTTTGCCTTTCATCCTTTCGAGGACGACAAAATTAAGCGCCTGTTGATCGTATCGACTAACCTCCTCCCTTTAAAATGCTAGTCTTATTCCTAAATGAAAAACTATTATTATTATTACTATCATTATTATTATTATTATTTTATGTTTGACTTTTGTTTTGCATTTGTACAAGTTGGATCCAAGTCTCACCCAGAGACCTCAAGAGACAACAAATTAGAAGTTCATGTAGGTGTTATGCCTAGGGTACCATATATTTGGATTTGTACAGTTTTGTTCAAGTGAATGTTTAAGAAACCATAAGCAAATTATGTGTTTGCTTTAAAATTTGAGATCACATAGACAGTATTTTACGTAGTATATGGGCAGTTCCCATGAGCACTATCTTTTGAACTTCAGCCATTTTGGGGTTTCCTGGTCTCTGAGCTAGGTAGTAATCAGCCCGTTTCGCTGTCATTCCCAGGGCACCTATGACAATAGGTATTGTTTTCGTCTTCAGATTCCACATTTTTTATTATTATTATTATTATTATTATTATTATTATTATTATTATTATTATTATTATTATTATTATTATCATTATTATTATTATTATTCTTTCGTAACACAGTGTAAGTAAAAATGCACCGTAGTCTTTAAGTCATCTGTCAAGTCACAACAAGGACCTCAGACAGATAATACTCTCCTTGGGATGTGCGCTGTGTAGTTCTCGGGGTGATTCACATACACACACATACACACACACACACACAAACGCGCGTCCATTCATGCATATATTCTCAACAAAAAACATTCAAACCCCATAATATACATAACATGTATAAATATCATATATAACCGCAGGTCATTTTTCCACATTTTCCATCGGTTTTTTTCATTTTTCAATTCAATCATCTCTCATTCTTAGTTTTTGCTTTCCCCATCTCTAATTGCTTACTTCTCAATTATCATTTCCTTCTACCTGTTCATTCATCATTCCTCCTAACTTAGTTTTACTTCTTTTAGTATAGCACCTCCACTCACTGTCCTACTAACGGCGTTACCCTGTTATCTAGATGGCCATAGGGGAGGCGCAATGGTTCAGTGGTTAGACCTTGTACCTATATTAGAAATAATTATTATTGCTAATGGTTCAGGCATCTTTCCACTACTGTAGCTAGAGAGTGTGCCACCTGGGTCGACCCTTCCGTTTGTTCCCCCCCCCCTCGGACCCCACAAAAAGACACATATTGCCTACAGTAAGCGCAAAACTGCCGCCCCTTTAAAAGTAACGGACGGCCCCTACCGACTCCACCGACCCCAGCTACGCTAGTGCCTGTTTCACTCCTAATCAAGCAGATTTGTGCTCAAAAACGTCTCCAGCTGGTCTTTTCTAAGACGATTCGTGCTATTTAAGAGAGATTTGACTGCTATTTCTAGCAAGTCCAGCGACTGCGTAGAGTTGCCCTCGTTAGCTTCGTATAAAAGTTTTAGATGGCGTCGGCATTTTCTCTACTTCTCTATCTCTCTCTCTCTCTCTCTCTCTCTCTCTCTCTCTCTCTCTCTCTCTCTCTCTCTCTCTCTCTCTCAAGTCACTTTTTGATTGTATTTCTCATTGTTGTTGAAGTAATTCTATTATTTTTTTCTATTCTCATTGTGATATTGTAAATGTGTTTTTTGTTGTGATGTTGTACATGTATTTTTTATTGATTTTGCTCTTATTTTGTGACAGATTTCGATTTATCTTATTGTTGCTGTTGTTTTCGTTATGGTTTTTTCTTTCTTTTGGTTTCTGTTCTCTTCATCTTGTTCGTTTGGTTGGTTTATTTTGTGTGTGTGTGTGTGTGTGTATGTGTGTGTTGATTATTTTATTCGTTCTGCTTTGAGTGTTAAGGTGAATCATCGTCCATAACCACTAGCGTGTTTTAACTCTCTTATTATAAAAGTGGAGGGAATATTATGAATGATGAGAAACGTGTGCTGAATGTGGAGACATTTTTGCTGATGTGAAGAGATCACGTGGTGTTGTGTGACATAAGATCGCGTTAAACCAATGAATTATAAAGACAAATGTTGAAAAAGAAATAGATAAAGAAAGACGAAACAAATGCGATAAATAAAAGACAGAAGAAGAAAGAAAGAAAGGAAAAGAGACAGGAAAAAGACGGAAAAACTGAAAAGATTTAAGAGAATAAGAAAATCAAATAAATTTGAGAATAGAAAGAAGAAAAGTGAAGAAATTCAATTTTGAATTTACACATTTCTCCGAAGGCTTACTCTGTTATTATATTTCGCTATATCTTTACATCATGCTGGCTACTTATGTTGATGCCAGCGCGAAGTAACACTTGCCTCTCTCTGCCTGCCGACATTAAAAGACGCTTGGTGGTTAATAAGGTTCGTGTTGATGTTTATATGTGTGTGTTTGTGTGTATGTATCAAACCCTGAAGACGTTTCAAGCCATATCATTCTTTCTCGGTTTGGCTTTCTTTATTGCCTTCACCTAATATATTGTTGACTTATTAACTTTACTTCTGCTTCATTTGCGTTAACATTTTTTTGTCTTTAATTGGCTGCCATTTTTTTTTCCCCCAACATTTACTGAGCTGTAAATATAGCGTTGTTTCCGCCTATCGCAAATTTAGAATAATATTTCCTTTTAAAAAAGTGTGCTACGATATGTTATAAAGAGGACTTGCTGAGTTGATATTTACTTGTTGCGTTTTTACTTTTAGTTTTATTTAACCTAATTTTTTTCTTTAATTCCTATTTCCAGTTGTTTTAGTTCTTAGGCTGCGGCTATGCTGGAGTACCACCTTCAAGGGTTCTAATTTACGATATGTTACAAAGTCGTTATTTCCTATTTAACAGTGTGGCCTTTGTCCCAAAATTCCTATACTTCTCTCCCTCTCTCTATCTCCCTCTCTCTCTCTTCTCTCTCTCTCTCTCATCCCCATTAAACGCACGCACGCACATACACACACATACACACACACACACATGCATATATTATATTTATAATTGTAGCTACATCTTAGAGTATTTCGTTAAACAGAGTTTCATTCCACCAACCTCAGACATTCCTCAGATGGGTTGGCTGGTGGCACGTTTACTTTTCTCGGTTGGATTTTAGCCACGTAGTATTGACTTCCTTTTTTGTGAAGCTTCATTATTGGTATAACTCAAATACCAATGATTTCTGCTTTAGTCACAACGCCACATGGAAGAGTAAATGTCGTTTTTCCTTGAAATTCTTTCACCTTCTTTCTTTGACAGATGAAATTCGTTTTATTGAATCACAATTTAATTACAAAGAAGCAAAGAAACAAGAATAAAATAAAAGAGGGAATTAAGATGCTTGGGGTGGGGCTGAAAGAATGGAATTTACTCATGGCTTTTGCCTGCCCTCCACGACAGTGAGATTGGCATGTTTTACATTCAACTTGAAAGATTGGTGGTCAAAATCTGCAAAAAGAAATGCAGAGGTGGAAGGAGAGTTCTGTAGAAAGACAGAATGGGTGTAATGGCTAACAGGAGACCGAGAGTGGAAGCACTAGACAAGAGAAATCGAGATCCAAAAACAGGAGATCTTCCTACAGAATGGAATTGGATGTAAAGTAGACCTTCCTACAGAACCAATTTGGTTAAGGATTAAGAGGATAAAAGAAATCGATTATTCAGTAAAGTTAGCAAAGGGACTTTTTCGCAAAGAGCCAAAATGATCAGTTCCATCGGAGCGTGAGTACGGAAATGCATGCGGGTTGTGCGATGCACAAAGGGTTGCCTCCAGTTGGTGTTTGGAGGACACAAGAAAGCTTTTGTGGATTGAGCATGGTCATGTAGGTTACCTTCCTTCTCTTGCGTTCATATATGACAACTTCTGGTAGAAGAGTACCTGCTCCTATAAAGTAAATTTGCCTTTCGATCTTTCCTCCGTTTCACAAGTATATTTGTGCTTGTATATGTACATTTTTGTTGTTATGTTTGTCATACAAATCTGCCTTTTCCGATTTCAAATTGTGATTGCCTGTACTTCAATGTGCATTTTTAAAATTTTATTGTTATTGTTTCTTTGAAGGCCGCGATCTGGCAGATTCGTTAGCAAACCGGGCGAAATGCTTAGCGGTATTTCGTCTGTCTTCATGTTCTGAGTTCAAATTCCGCCGAGGTCGACTTTGCCTTTCATCCTTTCCGGGTCGATAAATTAAGTACCAGTTGTGTACTGAGGTCGATCTAATCGACCCCGCCCCCCTGCCTAGAGTAGAAAAGAATCGTTAGCACTCCGGGCGAAATGCTTGGCAGTATTTTGTCTGTTGCTACGTTCTGAGTTCAAATGCCGCCAAGGTCGACTTCGCCTTTCATCCTTTCGGGGTCGATAAATTAAGTGCCAGTGATGCACTAGATAGATGTGATCGTCTAGCCTCCTATTTCCAAATTTCAGGCCTTGTGCCTATAGTAGAAAGGATTATTATTGTTTCTTTATTATCGTTTTAAATTTATTTTTGTGGGTTCGAGCAGCCTGTCGGTCTTAGAGAGTCATTAAAACTTGCATCTTCATTCAGATCCCACCCAACCAGCTGTCGTTCCTAGTTTCTTCGACACTCATTACCTACACATATTGTACCACAAAGATGATGATGATGACGAGCCAAGGGTAAACGTATTTGTAAACATTCTGTAACCTCCATACTGTGTCGTCTGACATGTAGCACCAGTCGAGCGTCAGGTGTGTGTGTTTCACCAGTTTGAAATATTTTTCCTCCTGAACTCAGATTTTAAAATGAGAAGAAGAAAAATACTGTCCTGTGAGCTCCGCTCCGACTTGTAGTGGAGATATCGGCCAGCATTACCTCTAATTGTTGCCTTGAGAGCATGAGAAAACCTGATTCACTTTTGGCGATACAAAGATAAATGATCTTGCACCATTGTTGCTTTTGAATGAAAATTTCGGGCAGAGATCTAACCACCCTGATGGCATAACTCAGCTATGCAAACACTTTTTCAGTTAAGCGGCTTATGTCTAGCGTATGTATGTTATTGGTGAAGTTGGTAAAAGTAAACATGATGTTCGCATTAATTTCATTCGACTTAACACATTTATTCCTTTCATTATTTGTCAAATGCGGGTGTGCATGTATGGGTAGGTGTGCGCGCGCGTGTATGTTTGTGTGTGTGTGTGTGTGTGTGTGTGTGTGTGTGTGTGTGTGTGTGTGTGCGTGTGTGTGTAGTCGTTTGTGTCCGTTATGGTTGTTGTTGACCGTATCCTTGGAATTGTTTGAAGTAATATTAATAGCATCTGTCAAAAAACCATGAGATTCTTTTTGCATTGAATGCACACGATGTGGGGGAATAATTAAATTTTTTTTTTTTCTTTTTTCTGTGGTGCTGCGTTGAGTTTCCCTTTTTTGCGGTCGTTGTCTTTTGGTGGCGGGAAGCTTTTTTAGTTAAATGTAATCAAAATCAGATTATGTTAAAAAAAAAAAAAATGTTGAAAATTGACAGGCCTTATGTCTTCCTCGATGTAAGGAGACGTCTAAAATGTTCTGAAAGGATTCTAAGGTTCATCTGAAAATATTTATTCTCCCAAAAAATTGTTTTTTTGTTTCTTTGCTTCCGTTACACTTGGTGAAAATTCCAAATCCAAAGAGTGAGTAAAAACACATCCGAACCAGGAACGACAACAACAACAACAACAACAACAACAACAATTCTTTCTACTATAGGCACAGGACCTGAAGTTATTTACGGGGTAAGGGGCTAGTCGATTACACCGTCTCTACTATTTCACGAAAACTTTATTTTATCGACCCAGAAATACTCCGGAAGGTGCTTGAAAAATAAGAGGCGTTACCTTAGTTCACTGGTAGCGAACAGTGTCGCCCTGGTCTTGTTCGCAGTCTGTTACTGTCTCTGGGAGTGTTATTTTGCATTCTTTCTGGTTGGATGTGATTTGTTATTGAGAGATATTGGTGCAGGCGTGATTTTGTGGTAATCAGTTTGTTTCCCAATCAAATGGTTCCGGGTTCAGTCCCACCGCGTAACACCTTCGGCACGTGTCTTCCGCTATAGCTTCGGGTCGACCAATATCTTATAAGTGGATTTGGTAAATGGAAGCTGAAAGAAGGCTGTCGTGTGTGTGTGTGTGTGTGTGTGTGTGTGTGTGTGTGTGTGTGTGTGTGCATCTGTGTGTGTGTGTGCATCTGTGTGTGTGTGCATCTGTGTGTGTGTGTGTTTGTGTGTGTGTGTGTGTGTGTGTGTGTGCATACGTGTATGTGTGTGTGTTTGTCACCCACCACTACCGCTTCACAACCAGTGTTGATGTATTTGCGTCCCCGTAACTTAACCGTTCGGCAAAACAGACCGATAGAACAAATACGAGGCTTTAAAAAATAAATAAATACTGGGGTTGATTCAGTCGACTAAAACTACTTCAAGGTGGTGCTCCAGTACGGTCGCAATCTAATGACTGAAACAAGGAAAAGATCGCCAAAAGTAATCCTTAGAATTATGTAAACAACTATTAGTGAAAAGCGTAGTTGTTAAGGACTAAGATAAACTTACAAAATTGTAATCATGGCAGGGATTATTATAATTCCTTCGAGCGTTTAAACCGGGCATTTCAGACAGTTGCTATAAAGAGCACAGCTGTAGTATTAAGGTAATATATGAAGAATACTATAACAAATGAATAACGACTTAAACATTACGAAGAAAGGTAAATAGCAACCAACTTAATCCCCTCTTTAAGAAATGGCATTTTCCTCCAGTATGTCTATAGCTATTGCTTTGGTGATATTTTCTCTGATACTTTAAGCTAATTTGCTGCATTAAACTAACTATAGCAACGACTGTTATGGGCAGTATGTAAATCATTTCGTTTATATAAATAACCTAGAATTGCATACGAAAGGTGACAGGTAACAAGAAAAACTGACTACAACAAATAGTTTATGTCTTCAACAAAGCCATACAAGTTAAATATGCGATTTGATAAACGTGCTAAAACCAGTCAATTGAGATGTTATTTAATCAATATTAAGACTGGCTTAAGACAAAGAAAGGAAAGAGATAAAATCTAATATACACATTAAGAACTTAGAGAATATTTATTTCATTTTGCCAAGTACAGAGTCCCAGTATTTTTTTAGGTTATTTAAGGTGTAATAATCAATACCTGACCATCAAAGTCTGCTAAAGCTTGAGGTTACATGATCTTATACTTAGTCACCGCTATTGTCTTTCCATTTCGTACACACTGAGGATCGGAGATATCATCTCGATAACTGAATAAAACTATGGTGCGAACTTAATGGCTTTATTGACCTTGTTCGTGTGTATGCGTGTATTTGTGAGTGTGTGTGTGTGTGCATGTATGTGAGAATATGTTTGTGTACGGGTGTATGTGTAGCTTGTTTTGTGTATGTATGTGTAGCTGTGTATGCTTTTGTGAGTACAAAACACATTTACATAAATACATAACTTTATATGTATGTAGGTATGTGTCCTGTATCGTTTTGCTTTTGTTTGCATAGCAACATTAGATGTTTATTGGTTTCATTTTTTGCTGTAACGTGAATTTAATAAATTGTTTGAATTCTTTCGTGCACATACTGCATATATAACCACAGGGGCAACACCTCTCTAAAGGAACGATGTAGCCGAATAAATCAAGAATGTTATATCGCTAAAATGACTCTTTTTCTGGATGCGATCGAGATGTCTATATGTGCAGCTGCAGCAGCAGCAGCAGCAACAGCAGTAGTAACGTCCTTGACCATGGAGCAATTGTCGTCTGAGAGCCTCACTTGAGCTTTATGCAGTGCCAATAATTGTTAGAGGCTAGTGTATCTTCTGCTTCCGTGTATCACGTATGAATACGGTATAGGAATGCGAAATTCAATGAAGGAATTTTGAATTTGGTAAAGGTGTTATTTTCATTAATATTTGCATTGCAGGGTCTTTTTTCTTTAATTTAACTAATGATATCACCTGCCATGACCATGAAGCATGTGGTTGGTCAACACGAGCCGTCACCCCAGCAGGATCTGCATTTTTATTACCCATGCGGGCTAACATAGAGGATCGTCAGAGGATCGTCAAAGAAGAGAACACGATGCGCTGTGTATACGACGATTGCTGTGCCGATACCTGTGACACAATAAAATCCAAAATGTCATTCTTCACTGACGCAACAGCGTTACTGGAAATAAATTATTCTACATGCGCCTGCACCATTGGGAAATGCATTAATACCTCAAAATGTCGGAGGTATGAAATGTTCGTGCAAACATTTCATTTGCAGCAATAACTATATAATTGAACGCTGTTTTGTTTTGTTTTGTTTTTGTATTTTTTGTTTGTTTGTTTTTTTTGTTTCCACAATATTTTAGATTTATACTGTCTGTGTTGAGAATTTATTTATTTATTTATTCGTTATGATGATTACTACTACTACTACTACTACTACTACTACTACTACTACTCCTTCATCTTCTAAATTTGGTTTTAAATATTCTTGTCAGCTCTGCTTTGATTTTATTTTCTTATTTCATTTCTGGTATTTCATTTTAAATGATTCTCCGAAGAAATTTGGCACTGAAATTAAAACTAAAATTAAAACTTTGTGTCTAGTGAAAGTTATATATGCTTTATAACTGAGAATTAAAAGTACATCTAAATCTTATATAAAGAGTAACTACTAATAAAAGAAAAACACATTAAGTATGATGCACGACGTGGGACGACAATTCCATTGCTAGCAATTTGGAAGTAAGAAAAGAAATAAAATATATCCAATAAACAATAATGAATGAAACCATAAACTAAATGTTTATATAAAATAAATAAAAAAAAACAATTGCTTTAGTGAAAAATCAAAACAATTTTAAATTAAATAGTCCAAAAAACATTCTTGAGAAATGGAAAAATTCGCAAGATTTATTGTTTACGATATCAACAAGTAATTTATAAAAGCTTTGCCTATCATGTTACTCAATTTAAATTTGGTTTAATATCAAATCAAATGTATATACTTTTAATCGCTGTGTAATTCTTCCTGAAGGAAAAATTCTAATCTTTTCATTTCCTTGGATTTTCTGCTTGTTTTTCCGTCTTCTATTATTTCTTCTTCTTTCTTTTTTTCCCCCCGTCTTCTACTATTCATTTTCTTTGTCTTTTTCTTTTGCAAACATGATATAAAATTAATTTAGTGGACTACGAAGTAGTCAGCAAAAAGCAAGAGATAAATGTATTGATGAAATGGATCTGTGACCTGTTTTCCATTACTGGTTGCAGAGATTTTTTCTTTCTTTTTTTTTTTTCGTATATACACCTTCTCCTCGACTTACGACCTACGCGACTTACGACCATCCGCTCATACGACCAAAAGTAATAAGGTATAAAAAAAAATTAATAAATCGATTTTCGAACGTTGGGCAGATGCGCATACGATAATTATGGCAGCATCGGGTAACGCAGGCCTCCCTCAGACCCAGGCATCCATTGTCTGCCACTGTCTCTTACTCAGTTGCTTTCAAACATCAGCTGCGTTTGAATTAAAATAGTGTTGAAAAATATAAGTCCGACATACGACTAGATCGACTTATGACCAGTCAGTTGGAAGGGAACTCGGTCGTAAGTCGAGGAGAATGTGTATTTGCTCAGACGTTAGTCAGCCCCAGAAGAACAGACCAATGGCAAGTAGTTAGTCGGTCGAACGACCCTACTCGACCCCACTGCGTGATCCACAGATCTAGCGTTCTAGGTGTACTCAGCCTCTCTGTCTGAGGACCTCGCTGTACATTTCTGCATTTCTACAGCAGTAGTTTGTGCAATGGGGTGAAGTTTTCTTTTCTCTTGTTTCGTTGTGTTGGTGGTTGTTGAATTTTGTTTAACCCCAGGTCAACATTAACTGGACAAACCGATGATTAAAGGCATCCTAACCTTGACCATGATTTCTTTAACCATACTACAGTTTACTTAAGACAACATTATCCGATGTATTCCTGTTAATTTTATGAAGATTTAAGGTGCGAGCTGGCAAAATCGTTTGCACGCCGGGAAAAATGGTTAGCGGCATTTCGTCCGTCTGCACGTTTTTAGTTCAAATTCTGCCGAGGTCGACTTTGCTTTCATCCTTTCGAGGTCGATAAATTAAGTACCGGCGTAACCCTGGGGTCAATTTAATCGACTAGTCCTCTTCCCCTGCCAAATTCCATGCCTTTTGCCTTTAGTCGAAAGGATTTTTATGAAGATTTGGCTGCTATTGCTAGCAGGTTGCCTAAGCGTTCCCAAAGAGTTTGTCGTTAATGTAGAGTGTTGCTATGGTTTTGTGTGAGTCTGTGATGGCTCCGGGTGTGTTATTTTGTATTCTTTGTTGTTGGTTGCGACTTGTTATAGAGAGACATAAGCGCAGGTGGGACTGTATGGTAAAAAGCTTGCTTCCCAATCACAAGGTTTTGGGTTCAGTCCCATTGCATGGCACCTTGGGTAAGTGTCTTCCACTATCGCCTCTCGCCGACCAAAGCCTTGTGATTGGATTTAGTAGAGGAAAACTGAAAGAAACTCTGTGTGTGCGCGTTTGCATGTTTCTTTGTGGCTTTGTTTATCCCTCACCACCGCCTGACAGCCGATGTCGGTACGTTTACATCCCCGTAACTCAGCGGTTCGGCAAAAGAGGCCGATATAATAAGTATCAGGCTTAAAAAAAAACTTATGGAGTTGATTCATTCGACCAGAAAATTCTTCAAGGCGGTGCCCCAGCATGGCCGCAGTCTAATGACAAAAACAAGTATAAAGTAGATGAAAAGGAGATTGAGATCCCGAACATAACTGGTATGCCCTCTGAGAGATTTTCTGTTCCCTCTGTTTTTCTCCTCTCTCTCTTACTTTCTTTCTCCCTCTCTTCCTCTGTCTTTCTATCTCTCACTCACTCTTTCTCTCCCTCTATCGCTCTAACTCTCTCTCTCTCTCTATCATTCTCTCCCTCCTTCCCTCTCTCACGCTTTCTTACTCTCACTCATTCTCCCTTTCTTTCTCTCATTCTCTCTACTTTCTCTCTTCCTCACTCCATCTCACTCACCCTCTCTCATTCTCTCTACCCCTTTCTCTTTCCTCTCTCTCTCCTCTCCCACCCTCACTCTCCTTCCATCTCTCTCGTTCTCCCTAGCCTTTCTCTCTCCCTCTCTCTTTCCTCTCCCTCACTCTCCATCTCTCTCCCCCTCTCTCTATCTTCTCCCTCCCTCTCTCTCCCTCCATAGACATACAACAATTTCAGCCTTTCTGCTAGAAGAATACGAATCTCTGTTGCTTTTTCTTACCATTTCTTTTAACAATCCAAGTCTTCAACTACTTCGTCCGCCGCCAGCTTCACAATTCTTCTGGTTTTTTTTTCTTTCTTGTTTTGTTGTTGTTGAATTTTGTTTTCGTTCTTTTAACTTTTTTTTTCTTTATTTTTCTTCCACTTCATCCGTTTAAAGCTACGGAAACTGAAGCTGATAAATTCCAACGATCCGGAAACTTCTAATAAAGCAAAAAAAAAAAAAAGGTTAACAAGGGAGAATATATTCGAATGTAATGCGGTTTTAAAAGCTAGATATTTAAACATTTATTTAAAGGCAAGACATTTAAGTGTATCCTCCAATTAATGTCAACTTTAAAAGAAAAAAATTAACTTTTATAAATTGCAAATTATATCATTAATCCGATAATCAAGGAAATTCTTTGATCCCGTTTAAATAGGAATTAGGACAAATGAAAAGATGAATTTTACACATAAATTCTTTCGTTATTCATTTCTGCTTCGTCTCATCTGACCGTTAATTTCTAATTAAATACTGGAAGCAATTAGTAAATCGAGGAGTTGTTAATGTTGCTGCTACTGCTACTGTTGCTACTGCTGCTGCTTCTGCAGATGATGATGATGATGACGACAACGACGACGATGATGACGATGATGATGATGATGATAATGACGATGATGATGATGATGATGATGACGATGATGACGATGATGATGATGATGATGATGATGATGATGATGAATATAATAATGATGATAATGAGGATGATGATGATGATGATGATGACGACGACGATGATGATGATGATGATGATGATGATGATGATGATGACGATGGTGACGATGATGATGATGATGATGATGACGATGGTGACGATGATGATGATGATGATGATGATGATGAATATAATAATGATGATAATGAGGATGATGATGATGATGATGATGATGATGATGATGATGACGACGACGATGATGATGATGATGATGATGATGATGATGAATATAATAATGATGATAATGAGGATGATGATGAGGATGATGATGATGAATATAATAATGATGATAATGAGGATGATGATGATGATGATGACGATGATGACGATGATGACGATGAATGATGATGATGCTACTGTGGCTGGAGTTTTGGGTGTTCTTACTGCTTCTGATGCTGCTGCTGTCAGTGTTCTTATTATCGTCATCGTTGTTGCTGCTGATGCTGATGCTGTTGCTAATTCTGTTTCCATCGTTTTCTTTTCTTTTTTGTTTTTTTTTTTTTGGCTGTCATTGTTTTAGTTGTTGTTCTGTGTTGCCCTTGTCCTCAAATCCCTGTTTAGTTTATTAATTCAATGATAATTTGACATCGTAATTGCAGCAAACAAGGTGGAGAAACGTATCGAGTTAAGGCTTTTTAAAAAGAAAAACAACCGATTGAGCAGGCTTATAATCAAAAAGCGATTGGTGAAAATCCGCGAAGTAGAAACAGTACTGTTGTATATATATATATATATATATATATATATATATATATATATATATATATATATATATATATTATTTTTATAATTTTTTTGTATGTCTATTTTATTATAGGTACAAGACAACACCACGGAGGAATCGACGTAAGCTTAAATAATAAACCGCGATAGGTGAACCGCGATAGGTGAACCGCGATATGGCGAGGAATTATTGTATGTGGATGGCTATACTCTAATGAGCTGTGCTAAAACATTCAAAAACATTCACAGAAGTCACTGTATCCGCTAAAGATCGAACTATTCTTTCCCCTCACCACGTGACTTATTTCCTTTATCTTTTTTTTTTCTAATTAGTTGAGACTGCTGTGCACGAACCCATTTCAAATACCTTTTGGATGATATTTTCCCCATTTTCGAGTTGTTGATTTAAACATTGTTCAACAACGTTTGCCTCAGCTCAATATGTCATCTTTCTTGATTAATGAACGTTATTATGCTCATCACATTAAATGTCGCTTGTTGTAGTATTTGTTTTGAGATTGCAAGCAACAGCATCATCGTATAGTTGATTCCTGGATTCCACTTAAACCTACGCACTTTTCTTTTACACCTTTGTCTGCCCAAGTTTGTTCTAAACGTCCATGCTTGCTCTCAAACTTTTAGTTATCCCTTGTTTGATACCTTCTGGACAATAAAAAGCTTTCCTTTCATAAGTCGCAGGTTACTCAGATGGTTCAAAAGAATTTGGAATGTGTATCATATATAATGCCTGGACACCAGAGAAATGCACAAGTCGCTTGTCCTATGAACCACATGTGATACACAGGACAGGCAAAGCGTTAAAAGGCATAAATATGACTGGCTAACGTTCATGCTTTTCGATAAGAAGCAATTTTCGATGTATTTGAAGTGAACTAGCCTCTACGAGTAATCAAAACAAGGTCTCCAACGGGGTATCCTACTCAGTGGCGTAGCTAGAATGTGAGCTGCCCAGGGCAACCTTTGGGTTAACCGCTCCCCCAACACAAGCTTATACAGTAGGCCAAAATGTGCTACCCCCATAAGAGGGTTGTCCGGGGCTGACCGCGACCGCCGATCGTTCCATCACCACCAGCACCACTCTCTAGCTACGTCACTGGTTTTACTGTTGAGACACTGTTTTATTTATTCATTAAAGTATTAACACCATGCAGTGTCGAGTTAAATATGTCTCCGTTTTTGTATTAGGATACAAATATATATTTCTTTACTCGAAGATTTACGATGTTCTTTCTTCTCATAAAAAAAAATATTGTATTTTTTTCTCAGACATTTAATTATAGCGAGTGGTGGGGAGAGATTTAGAGTATAACACTCCTACTTAAAAGTGAAATAATGTTATAAAGAATTCTCTGTATAATAGAGGTTAGATGTTAATCGATTAAGAGAAAAAAACAAACAGTAAAACAACCGTTCGTATTTTCTAGATGGTGCTTCTGTGAGTTCATTTCTTGGATATCATCTTTATCTTTAATTTGTTTCATTCATTGGTCTGTGGCCATGCAGGTGTACTACCTTGAAAGGTTTAGTCAAACAAATCGAGCTACCCTACACACACACGCACACACACGCATACATTCACCTCCCCTGTACTATTATATTTTGAAAACCTATCATTTCTGTTCAGCCAAACCCCTAAGTTGCATTTGTGTTCTTATTTTATGTAAACAACTACATGGACCCCTTCCCTATGTTGGATCTGGAACTTAGATTCAATCGTAAAACTGGATGCTGGTGTGCATGGGTATATACGAATATGTTTGCATATGGTATATACACGGATGTTGTTGTTGTTGTTGTTGTTGTTGTTGTTGTTGTTGTTGTTGTTGTTGTTGTTTGACCCCGGGTCAACTGTAATCGAGCTGATCTGAAATCAAAAGCATACCAACTGTGAGCATCCTGCCTTCTTCGTAATTGCAAGAAAGCCAGGAACGCATTATCTAACGTATTCTTTTTCAATACGGTAGGAAATATTCTGAAGAAATTTGACTGCTAATTCTACCAATCAAATAACTGCGTAGAGGCACCCACATTTGCTTGATGATTACCAGTAATATTGCATTGTGGATTCGATAAATCATATATATGGCACTCTTAGAAAAGGTACTGGGTGACTACGCTGATGGTTGGGTGGTACAAACCATCACCCGACCTATTAGAAATAGCTGTAAAATCTTTCTCGTATCACACCTTCCCCTCTTTAAAAAAAATA
>NC_142943.1:51503224-51505724 GCF_046866305.1 Octopus bimaculoides
TTATCTATCTATCTATAGCTATCTATCTACCCATATGTGTGTGTGTTTGTATGCGTGTATTGATATATGGATAGATAAATAAATAAATAGACATATATAGAAACATATATATATAAATATATATATATATATATATATATATATATATATATATATATATATATATATATATATATATATATATATATATATATATATATATATATATATATATATATATATATATATATAAATAATACAGAATGGGACAAGAACGCAAAACATCCAGACAGTTAGGTGATATGTACATATGTATATGTGTGCACATATACGTATATGTATATGTATATATACATACATACATACATATATATATATATATATATATATATATATATATATATTATATATAGTTAAAATTTACAGAAAAACAAACGACGAAGACAGGTGTATAAACAACAAACATATGTGTGTGTGTGTGTGTGTATATATACATACATATATATATATATATATATATATATATATATATATATATATATATCTATATATCTATATATATATATATATATATATATATATATATATATATATATATATATATATATATATATATATATATATATATATATATATATATATATATATATATATATATATATATATATATATATATATATATATATATATATATATATATATATAGATAGATAGATAGATAGATAGATAGATAGATAGATAGATAGATAGATAGATAGACATATATGCATATATATGTATGTGTATATATATATATACATGTGTGTGCGTGTGTGTGGTTGATAACCAGTAACAGATGCATTTCTTCGTAGACAAAATACGGCTCATAAATATAAAACGAAAGAGTAGATAATCAAACGAACAAAGCTCAGACAGTCTGACACATATTTCATAAATTTATTAGATTTTTCATTAAGCAGATATCGAATGAAAATGTTGAGGTATAAATAAATTTCATATTTGATAATATCAATCAAGTAAGTAGTAATTTCTTCCAATTTTTAATCACAATATTGCATTTCGGTAGATTGTTTCATAATAGAATTCTTTTGAAAATTTTATTTCTTGCTTCAAGAAATTGTTTTTCTTCTTGTTTTTGTCCTTGTTCAGTCTTAAGTCAACACGGATCTAGCAAACCTGTGATTATCTCGTGAAATTGTCTTTATTTATGCTTAATTGGTAGTGGTGGGGCTGCTGTAATGGGACGTCTTTTTTTTAAAGCCAATATAATGTTTCAAAAAGATGCCCAGCTGTAATCTTTAGTAGGTCTTAAAACTGCATATAGATTCTTCGTATGCTCGTGGAAGAAGTTTATTACCGCTTAGGCTTCGATCTGTCATACGTCGTAGGCCGGATCTTAACTCAGCTTCTAAAGCGTATAATTGACTAAGATGATTGTCCCTGAACGAGACCCTGTTACCATTTTCCGTTGAAGTGCAGTCTTTGTTACGTTTGAGAGTATCATGTATCGCTGTAAGGTCACCATTCGACCACGCATTGAACCTTGTTGTCATCTTTGGGTAGGTGCCGCTTCTGATTGTCTTAATTCGATAAACTTGATAAAGCACCTACAAAAATCGTCATTGCTTGGAACTGCAAGAGTTTACCGCAGAGTTCTTGAAGCATGATCTGTAAATAAGTGTCACCTTAGTCTGCTGGCTGTGGACAGCTGACACTTTCCATCATAACCGGCAAAATAAGCTGAGAGTTTTCATGAAATAATAATAATAATAATAATAATAATAATAATAATAATAATAATAATAATAATAATAATAATAATAATAATAATAATAATAATAATAATAATAATAACAATGATGATAATAATAATAATAATAATAATAATAATGGTATAAACACACGCCAGAAAAGGTCACAGAAAACGAGAAAGCAACCATACTCTGGGATATGCCAATACACACAGATAGAGAAATTAAGGCAAATAGACCAGATATAGTTGTCAAAGATCATGAAGGAAAAAAATGCTTTCTAATTGATGTATCAATACCAGCAGATGACAACGTTTCTCGAAAAGAAATGGAAAAACTTTCAAAATACAAAGACCTGGAAATAGAGATAACTCGAATGTGGAGTCTAAAAACAGAAACAATTCCTATCATAGTAGGTGCCTTAGGTATAATTAAAAAATACTCAGACAAATACATAACAAAAATACCAGGACTTACAAATATATGTAACATACAGAAAATTGCACTACTGGGTACTGCACACATTCTACGCAAAACACTTTCAATACAGTAAACATAAAAGCACCACAGCAAACCACAGCACATACCCAAGGCGCACAGAGCTGCGCTCGGTAGTGAAGTGAAAGCACGTTATAAAAATAAAACTACTGAACAATAATAATAATAATAATAACGATAATAATAATAATAATGATAATAATAATAATAATAACGATAATAATAATAATAATGATAATAATAATAATAATAATGATAATAATAATAATAAT
>NC_142943.1:51508224-51528224 GCF_046866305.1 Octopus bimaculoides
AGAAAACGATGGCCAAACGTTAGGCTGATAAATGAAAAGAATGTAGTTGTTTTGAAAGGGAATTTTTGGCGACAGCACAAACAAAGTTGTTACACAGTTTTTGAATCTCCACATACATCTCAGGGTATATGGAGAAGATAAGAAAAACACACATATCAATTTTAGAAACCATGATGGAATCGACATAGTGACCTGATCAATAAGTATCCGGACTGTTGCCGTAGTAACGAAGTTAAAGAACGTACAGTGAAGCCGCTTGGCACAGATTGACCTTCAATTCTGCTGTGCATGTGCACCAAGCTTTAACGTTCTAGCTCACTTCTACCGTTTACAACAGTGCTTGGAAGGAAGCTGTGTAGCGTGTGATTGTCGCATTGACCATGACAGAGAAAGTTGAGCAGATGATCTGCATCAAATTTTGCCAAAATCTTGGCGATACCTGCTCAGAGGCCTAGGCAAAGTTTTCAAAAAGTTTTCATCGTTCTCGACACAATCAAGATCTTGCGCAACTGAAACTTGAGTGTCTTCTTGGTCAGCTGAAAACAGTTTTGGCACAAACTTGGCAACTTTCATGCCCAAATCTTCACTGGACTGAACCGTAACTAATCGGCACATCCTCTGATAACTCACGGATGGTGATTCGGCGATTATCCCTCAAAGCTGCAGGCACATCTGCGATGTTTTTCTCAGTTCTGCTGGTTGCGAGTCTCCCAGAGCGTTCATCAATATTGACATATTTTCAACCATCTTGGAAACGTCTGAAGCACTCATACACTTGTGTGCGGCTCATACACTCCTCTACATACACTTTCTGCAAATTTGCATAGGCCTCTGAGCAGGTATCACCATAACAACTTCCTCTGTCATGAAAAATGCGACGATCACACGCTACACACCTTCCTTCCAAGCACTGCTGCAAACGGCAGAAGTGAGCTAGAGCATTAAAACTTGGTACACATGCAAAGCAGAGTTCAAAGTCAATCAGTGCCAAGCGGCTTTACTCTGCGTGCTTTGAATTCGTTACTATGGCAAGGCTACAGTAGAAGACATTTGCCCAAGGTGCCACGCAGTGGGACTGAACCCGGAACCATGTGGTTGGTTAGCAAGCTACTTACCGTACAGCCACTCCTGCGATAAATTATATAACTATTTCATTTGCTTGTTGGTGTTAATTCATTTGGTCATTTTATGATATCCCTATGAATAATTTCAACTGCTTTAAAGTTGGAACGCGTTTGAATTACGTAACATCACATTTCATGCAAATTATGTGCTTTCCCTTTGTTTGGGATAAGTGTGATAAATTAGCGTGGTCTTTTTACTTCAGCGGGCTTAACAGATTATCTACTTTCTAATCAATTGGTATAACTGTTATTAATACCTTCTCTATCCTGATAAGTTCTGCGTAGAGTAGGAGGTTATGATATATCTAGTGTGCTCTTTGGAGGAGCGAGCGATTTTATGAAAGAAATGTATATTTAAGAGGTCAAACATTGGGATAAACACTTGTCAAAGAGTTCTGGTAATAAATGGTAACGGTTAATATTGTGGAAGGAAGTTTTGTTCTTAACCCATAAATCATGTACAAATTTTAGATTCTATGTTATTAAACTCCTTACGATTGTGCAATTGCGTCTTATCTTCGAAAGCTACTCATATGCATACATACTTACATACATACAGCATACATATACATATATTCAGACATACATGTATGTGCATATATGTATATGTACATATATACATGCACATACTTACCTATATACATGCATATATAAATATATATATATATATATATACATACATACATATATATATATATATATATATATATATATATATATATATATATATATATATATATATATATATATATATATATACAAATATACATATATATATATGTATGTATATATATATATATATATATATATATATATATACATACATACATACGTTTATATATACATATATACATATATATGTACATATGTACGTAATGCGTGTGCATATATGTGTGTGTCTATATACACACATACACATATATATATATGTTTATATATGTATATATATATATATACATATGTGTATATAAATATATATATATATATATATATATATATATATATGCACATACATATACATACGTACATACACATACATACATACGTACATATATACATACATATGTACATGCATGTGCGTGTGCGTGCGCGCATATCGTCAACATACCGACCCAACGACCTGCAAAAGATTGCAAATCGAGAATTATCTTAATATATATGAGAAATTGCAACGAAAATCTCCATCAAATCACATCCTCACATCCAAAGGATAAATATACTGGACAATGTAACACACTTGATAAACAAAAGGCCGAATGGTTATGGCTACTCGATAAATGGTGACCTAGGTTTGACCGCGGTTAAACACCCACAGTATATCGGCTAAATGTTAATGGCTTCAGACGATCTAGCAGTTTTGAATATTTCCTACTATATATATTATGTAATAAAAAGTTGCGAAACTGGGCTAAAACGGAGATCTGAAAATAGCTGCATAAGTGTGAAGTATACATGAAAATTATATCATTACGCAACACTTTAGGCAAATGTCCGATTTTGTTAAATATCTTTCAACCACTTGAAATATTCCAAATTTCCACCAGATTTCTTTTTTCTAATTTTCTACATTAATGTAGCTTCTTTATTATTAACTTCTAGAACAAAAAAAAAATGAATGCGATTTTTTTTTTTTTCTTTTTCAGGATGCAAAATCACAGTTTATGAAAATATAATCTGGTGAAAATTTGAAATACTTCAAGTGCTTGGAGGAATTTCAACTAGAACTCAAGGATCTTCTGCCATAACTTCTAATAGATTAATATCTTGTAAGTGGAATTTTGTTGACATATACCATGCAGAACGTATGTTATGTGTATGTGTCATTTATGAAAAGACGCTAAAAAGTACACTGTGGTGTTATGTAATATAAACTCTTTGCTAATCGCTTAACCTATTAGAAAAGTGTTAACGGTATTTAGCAATGTCGAGTTTAATGAAGGTACTATCGAGAGGTTGCTTATAGCGGTGTGTATGTTGTAGACCATCGTGTGGTTGTGATTGGCTGTGTGTATTATAAATGAAGTTGACTCATGAACGTTCAACAATATTTATGGATAGAAATTATATAGAAATTATAAGAAATTATAATAAATCTCTGATAATAAAATTATAATAAATCTCTGAGCGAGGTATAAACAGTAGCCGCACGACATCGGGAAGTACATTTGCCACCTAAATGTGGCTAACCCTTAAGGGTTGATGCTGCTGTTGCTTGTAGCCCCAGGAAGACATCTCCCCCAGCTGGCTATTGACACACTATCTGTGCCCTATCAGTATTTGCAAAGGGAAGTCAGCTTGCTTACCAACCACGGTTCCGGGTTCAGCCCCACTGCGTGGAACCTTGGGCAAGTGTCTTCTACTATAGCCTCGGGCCGACCAAAGGCTTCTGAGTGGATTTGGTAGAGGAAACGAAATGTGTGTGTGTGTGTGTGTGTGTGTGTGTGTGTGTGTGTGTGTGTGTGAGTTTGTGGGTCTGTGTTTGTCCCCCCACCATCGCTTGACAACCGATATTGGTGTGTTCACGTACTCGTAAACTGGCGGTTCGGCAAAAGAGTCCGACAGAATAAGTACTAGGTTTGCAAAGAATAAGTCCTGGGGTCGATGTGTTCCACTAAAGGCGGTACTCCAGCAAGGCCGTAGTCAAATGACTGAAACAAATAAAAGAATATATATATATATATATGTATATATATATATATATATATATATATATATATATATATATATATATATATATATATAATTGCTCCTAATATTGGCTTCCGTACTGTGAAGTATTCTATTTATTATATTTGATATATCTAACTAAATCAGTTTAAATAGTTCCTTGGAGCTGGGTTGTAAGTGATAGATGTTACCTAATTCAAACAGTTGTATTTGATGATTCGTGGGATAAAAGTCGGTAAGGTTTAAGTTGGATTTTTTATAGACTATCAAGTTACTTGTTTGTTTGTAGTTTTTTGCCATTTTTTTTTTTCAACATATAATTTTCGTAACTCACCGTTTTGTGTGCAGAGCTTAAAAGGGATGCTATCTGAAAATAATGGTTTTTATCGGTTCTTCATCCTTCAAATTTCCCTGTAAAACATGTTTAAGAGCCAATATTTGTTCTTAATGGCAATGATTTCTGTGTTGGCAACGTGAATTTATTTCTCAACGAGATTTATAAAACACTCACTCGCACACACACACGCGCGCGCATAAATATATATATATGTATGTATGTGTATGTTTATATGTATGTATGTATGTATGTATGCATGTATGCATGCGTGTATGTTTGTATGTATGTCTGTATGTATGTGTATATCTATATGTATGTATGCGTGTGTGTATGTTTATATATATATATATATATATATGTATGTATGTATGTACGTATACATGCATGCGTGTATGAATGTTTGTATGTATGTGTGTGTATATTTATATGTATGTATGTGTATGTTTGTATGTATGTATGCATACATATATGTTTGTATGTCTGTCTGTATGTGTGTATATTTATATGTATGTGTGTGTGCGTTTATATTATGTATGTATGTATGTATGCATGCGTGTGTTTGTATGTATATCTGCATGTATGTGTGTGCATATTTATAAGTATGTATTTGTGTGTATGTTTATATGTATGTACGTATGCATATATGTATGTATGCATGCATGTGTGTATGTATGAATGTATGTATGTGTGTGTATATTTATGTGTATGTATGTGTATGTTTATATGTATGCATGTATGTATGTATACTGATATTCCAATCATAATGTATATTTGTGAATTAATATATCCTTGCAGTAACTTTTATTTGATACACTGAGAGATGAAAAGAAGCTTCTATGTCCGGTTAATGCCTTTCACATAGGTTTTTTTCCTTAACCTCCGATACTTTATTTGGTTACTATACTGAGCACACAAAGCAACTACTTAGGAAATTATCTAAGACGGGTTTTTTTTGTTTTTTTTTTTCTTAACGCCAACACTGCATTCAAACTGTTACACCAATATTGTGGACCTGCTTCATTTTAGCTGACTAGCAAAGGCTGGTGGGTTGGAAAACGACTGGTTTGTTGGCTAGTTGGTTGGTTGATGGATTCTCGATAGCGAAAGTTATTGAACATACCACCTGAATCAGTGGAAGTCAATTTGATCTCTTCTAAGTTAATGTCTCCTGCAAGACAAGAGCTCAACTCTACCTTTCATCCTTTCGGAGTCGATAAATTAAGTACCAGTTGAGTACTGGGGCTGATATAATCGACTATCCCCCTCCCCCAAATTTCCGGCCTTGTGCCTATAATATAAAGGATTATTATTATTATTATTATTATTATTATTATTATTATTATTATTATTATTATTATTATTATTATTATTATTATTATTATTATTATTATTATTATTATTATTATTAGACGAGCTGGCAGAATCGTTAACATACCAGGCGAAATGCTTAACGGTATTTCGTCAGTCTTTATGTTCTGGGTTCAAATTCCGATGAGGTCGTCTTTGCCTTTCATCCTAAATTAAGTACCAGGAGAACACTGGGGTTTATGTAATCAACTAGCCCCCCCCCGCCACCTGACAAATTTCAGGCCTTGTGTCAATAGTAGAAAGAATTATTATCATTATTATTATTATTATTATTACCTCCGCCTTCACTAAGGTGGAGGTATTGTTTCAGTCGCGTTTGTTGGTTTGTTTGCTTGTCCGTGGACAAGATATCTCAAGAAACGCTGGATGGATTCGGATGAAACTTTCAGGGATGTTTAGCCTCGTGACTGGCACAAACTGATCAGATTTGGGGATTGATCCAGTACCAGACAATCGTTGAGAAGACATTATTGTTGCCATGGTGGAGGGTTCTTGCTTATTAATGTTTTAATATTGATCTCAAGTTCTGACACAAGGCCAACAATTTCGATTGAGGGGATAAGTCGATTACATCGACCCAAGTGTTCAAACGGTACTTATTTTATCGATCCCGTTAGAAAGAAGGGCATAGTTGACCTCGGCGGAATTTGAACTCAGAACGTGAAAACAGACGAAATGCCGCTAACGATTTTACCTGCTCACTGCCTTATTGGAACTAAAATGTTAGCTTCAAGTTTTGGCACAGGGTCAGCAACTTCGGAGAAGGGGTCAAATTGATTACATCGACCCTTGTGCTCAACTAATACTTATTTTATTGATCGCGAAAGTGATGAAAGGCAAAGTCTACCTAGGTAGAATTTGAACTCAGAACGTAATGACAGACGAAATGCTGCTATAAAACGCCGCTTAGCATTTTGCCCGGCATTCTAACGATTCTGCCAACTCGCTGCTTTAGATGTACATAATATTCTCTTCTACTCTAGGCACAAGGCCCGAAATTTTGGGGGAGGGAGCCAGTCGATTAGATCGACCCAGTACGCAACTGGTACTTAATTTATCGACCCCGAAAGGATGAAAGGCAAAGTTGACCTCGGCGGAACTTGAACTCAGATGGACTTAATATTGATATATTAATTCCTCGCCATATCGCGGTTTATTATTTAAGCTTATGTCGATTCCACCGTGGTGTTGTTTTGCATTTACAATAAAATAAATATATACAAATTATAAAAATAGTAAAAAATATATATATAGGTGCAGGAGTGGCTGTGTGGTAAGTAGCTTGCTTACCAACCACATGGTTCTGGGCTCAGTCCCACTGCGTGGCACCTTGGGCAAGTCAGTGTCTTCTACTATAGCCTAGGGCCGACCAAAGCCTTGTGAGTGGATTTGGTAGACGGAAACTGAAAGAAGCCCGTCGTATATATGTGTATATATATATATATATGTGTGTGTGTGTGTGTGTGTGTGTGTGTGTGTGTGTGTGTCTGTGTTTGTCCCCCCACCATCGCTTGACAACCGATGCTGGTGTGTTTACGTCCCCGTAATTTAGCGGTTGGGCAAAAAGAGACCGATAGAATAAGTACTTGGCTTACAAAGAATAAGTCCTGGGGTCGATTTTCTCGACTAAAGGCGGTGCTCCAGCATGGCCGCAGTCAAATGACTGAAACAAGTAAAAGAGTAATACAGTACAGCACTGTTTCTACTTCGCAGATTTTCGCCTATCGCGGGGGCTTTTGCAGCGTAACACCTGCGATAGTCAAGGGATTACTGTACACAGAAACACATACTGATAAAAGAAAAAAAAAACAAGCATGTTGGTAATTTATTGGTAGTAATTACTTTTTTAATATCAAAAATAGCAAAATTTCATATTCAAACTCTTCATAATAGAAATAACATGATCGTTTTAATGTACACTTTAATGTACGAGAGCTGAACATAAAGGTTATCCCTATTGTCATCAATACCACCCAATTTGAAAAGAAACATCTGAAAACCTTAGAAATACCTACAATCTAGGTGTATTGCAAAAGTCGGCATTACTTGGAACTGCACGAATATTGCGTAAAGTACTGTCTGTCTGAGGTCCTTGTTGTGACTTGACAAACAGTACAAACCCCCGGTAGACACAATATCTTCAATCAACAACCTCATGATATTGTATACTGTGCAACGTCTATAATAATAATAATAATAATAATAATAATAATAATAATAATAATAATCCTTTCTACTAAAGGTACATGGCCTGAAATTTTGGGGGAGGGGACTGGTGGGTTATATCGACCCCAGCACTCAATTGGTACTTATGTTATCGACCCCAAAAAGAATGAAAGGTTAAGTCGACCTTGATGGAGTTTTGAACTCAAAAGATGAAGACAAACGAAGTACTGCTAAGCACTTCGCCTGGTGTCCTAATGGTTCTGCCAGCTCGCCGCCTTTCATGATTTCAACTTTTAGCACAAGGCCAGAAATTTCGGGGGGAGGAGGTAAGTTTACTGCATCGACCCCAGTACTCGACTGGTACTTATTTTATCAGCCCTGAAGTGATGAAAGGCAAAGTCAACCATGGCGGAATTTGAACTCAGGACATAAAGATGGATTAAATGCCACTAAGCGTTTAGCCTGGTATAGTGACGGTTCTGCCATCTCACCACCTTTACTAACAACAACAACAACAACAACAACAACAACAACAACAACAACAACAATAATAATAATAATAATAATAATAATAATAATAATAATAAATATCCTATCAAGATTCATACAAACATATACATTGCTGTAAGGCCTGGATCAGTTTTTCTGGGTTATATGGAAACATTCCTGATCTGTTTAACCTTTCTAGAGAAAATTGTAGTCGAATAAGACACCCTAGCGTTTGATCAAGGGTATTTGACACAAAACATGAGAATTTAGAACAAGCATCGTTTTGTTTCTGGCAAGGTTTCAGTGAATTGCTATCATCAGTATATGACACTGTATCTGGATCTATTCGATCCTCTGTTCTGTTGATATTTTCAATTCCATTGCCATTGCTAGAATTTTGTACACTGGTATGCGTGTCAGTCAGTGGTTTTAATATGGCAGTGGAAGGATAGTGTTCTTTAATTATATTGTGCTGACTTTCATGAAAAACTTCTGGTAGTGAAAAGTCATCAATATTTTGAATAGATGAGTCAGCACAGGAATCAGAAATATTATCACAAACTGGAAGTGAGCTACCAATTGAAGTATAGCCATTAGAGCTATTGTTCTCTGAAACTGATTCTTCTTCACTGTCTGAATACATCTGTATCCATGACAACCCAATGCTTGGTTTGTATTCCTTCATTTTCTCAGTTTCCCCTTCATTTGATTGTTTGCAAGTTAATAATGATCCTTCATTAAAATCACTTCGGCTTTCATGAACATCTGATGCACTGCTGTGCAAAGAGATTTGAGATTTCTCTCTGCTTATTTTCATCTCATATGAAGCACTGTCCGTTGAATCAGAACACACATACACATTCTGCTGTGGCTCATCTTTTGAACTTTGAGCTTGGCTATTGTCTGTGGGATTTTGATAATTGTTTCTGTTGCATTCAGCAACATAACTATATTCCTTATGCAACTGCACAACCAAATACCATTCTTGTGAGACTAATTTTAGATATTTAAGAAAATATAAGAGGAAGTAAGTCTCTGGAGAGGTGAGAAGATCCAACAACACACTATGGTCAAAGGCCATTGACTTCAGCAGCTGAATAAATAGTTTATGTGGGTTGAGAAGGTCTATCAGCTTATATGCTTGTGATTGTTCTTCATACCTACAACAGTAAACAGAAAACATATATATATATATATATACATATATTAAACACCAAATATCTTAATGTATTTTGGAGGTTTTTTGTCTTTGATTTTTCTAATTTATTTTTGTATAACTAACCTCATATATTTTCATGATTTCCGCAAAAAATTTTTTTATCTGCCTCGTTGCTTTTTTATTTTATTTAAATTCTATTTCATCTCTCCAAACAGTAGCAATATTCTATTATGTTAGGTTATATTTTACAGTGTTAAATTATATTTTATTATATTTTACAATATTTTATGTTATTCCTCATTTTCTGTTAGTCAAGAATATTCTTAAAAAAAAAAAAAAAAAAAAAACATTAACTTTTTCATTATCTAGGCATAAATCATTATTTTCATTTTGTTTTACATACTATTTTTCAGTTTTTATGGCTTAGGTTCTTTTTCTCTTTTAATTAACATAGAATAATAACATATAAGCTTTTATAAGCAAATGTGTTTCTGCTTGAGCTGGTGCTTTTTTAGATTTTAATAAGTACCCTTCAGCTACATTCATCATTTGGGGAGAGAGATAGATAAATAAATCCGTACAAATTGTTAAATAACAATAAAAATAATTCCTTCAAGCATCTCTGCAAGCTCTCCAAATAAAGGACTGGGTGAGTTTAATTTCACAGTGAAACTAATTACACCTTTTTTTAATATTTGTTTCAGTCATTGGACTGTGCCCATGTGGGAGCACTGCCTTAATGTGTTTAGTTGAACAAATCAACCCCAGTACTTACTTTTATTTCAAAGTTCTATCAGTCTTTTTTGTTAAGTTACAGGAATGTAAACAAACCAACACAAGTCGTCAAACAATGGAGGAAAGGAAGAACACAATATATAGGAGTGGCTATAAGTGCAAGAGTGGCTGTAGGCACAGGAGTGGCTATAGGTGCAGGAGTGGCTGTAGGCACAGGAGTGGCTACAGGCACAGGAGTGGCTATAGGTGCAGGAGTGGCTACAGGCACAGGAGTGGCTATAGGCACAGCAGTGGCTATGTGGTAAGTAGCTTGCTTACCAACCATATGGTTCTGGGTTCAGTCCCACTGCATGGCACCTTGGGCAAGTGTCTTCTACTATAGCTTTGGGCTAACTAAAGCCTTGTGAGTGGTTGGCGTTAGGAAACCAAAGCCTCTCAGAGTGGTTGGCGTTAGGAAAGGCATCCAACTGGAGAAACATTACCAGATCAAATTGGAGCTTGGTGTAGCCGTTGGCCCTCCAGACCTCAGTCAAACCGTCCAACCCATGCCAGCATGGAAAACAGACGTTAAACAATGATCACATTAATGGCACTCATGCCAATGCCATGAAGTGGTACCCATGTTGGTGCCATGTAAAAGCATCTGTGTTGGTGCCACATAAAGAGCACGCAGCACACTCTTTAAAATGGTTGGCATTAGGAAAGACATCCAGCCATAGAAACCAAGTCAAATCAGACAGGAAACTAGTGCAGCTCTTCTGCTTGCCAGCTCTGGTCAAACCTTCAAACCCATGCCAGCAAGGAAAACAGGCATTAAATGATGATAAGGAGGATAGACATGCAAGAAGTGAATAGACACCTTTAATTTTCAAAATTTCTGATCTAAGCGTCTTAATATGGTTTCAGCGGTGTAGAATTTACAATGTAATTATTATTATTCATTCCAGGTGCCATTATATTAAACATTTGAGAAGAGTAACCATGCCACGCACAAAAAATTCAGCAGAACTGTCAGATTTTCAAAGAGGTCGTATTGTTGGGCAATCTGAGGCTGGTCTTAGCCAGCGAAAAATTGCCGAAAATCTTCAAATTCCTCTTGCTACTATTAATAGAACAGATTCTCGTCCTGACCGACCTGGGCTCTTGGAAAAGAAGTTTCGCTGTTTGAAGAGAATTGTGGAAAACGAACCCCATTCACAGGCTTCTGACATTGCAAAACAGCTAGAAGTTAGTCCAAGAATGTGTGTTACATATCTGCATAAGCTTGGGTATTATGGACGAGCACCTAGAATATATATATATATATATGTATAGCTTCTATATATATATATAGCTTCTATATATATATAGCTTCTATATATATATATATATAGCTTCTATATATATAGCTTCTATATATATACACCTATGCACATTGACAATCTGCCACCCTGTGTTACTAAACATTAATGACATACATATTCATATATACATACGTACATAGAGTCAAGCACACATACATACATGTCTATGTGTGAACGTGCACATGTGTGTACGCTTATGTGTGTGTGTTTGTGTGTGGTGTGTATGTGTTTGAGTGTGTAACGATGTTTTGATGCGAATCTAAAAGTTTATTTAGACAGAATTTAATTATAATATATAGACTGATATCTTCAGGCATAATATTTTTTCTGCTATATTTTTTTTTCTCTCTCTCTGTCCATGTATTTTCTCTATATTTTAACTAAAAACATAAGCAAATTTCATCATCGAATTTTTGTTTCAGCTTTCTATTATTTAATTTGATAAGCGTATTTGTGTGGTTGCTCATATATTTATGTAAATGTGAACAAAAAAAAAAAAATATTTTTCTCTGAATTTCCCTCCATTCTTTTAATTATTCCACATTTGTGATTGAACAGAATGGAAAATAGCTGACAGCATTCAGTTTTACAATGAAACTAAAATCTTCATATACAAAAAAAAACAAACATATTTGGAAAGAAAAAAATAACTAACTATATGTGTATATATATATATATATATATATATATATATATATATACACATATATATATATAGATTACTGCTATTTCTAAATTTTCAGTATGTTGGAGAAGCAACTCAAGCTAATCCCTGTATATTTATGATTATAAATGGTTTTACTGATAAAGGTTTTTTCATACTGAACTACTTGGCAAAATTGTTAATTATTAATTTTATTACTAATTGACAATTCCCTGCCCTATATCTGTATATATAGATAGATAGATATAGATATAGTTATAAATTCACACTCAAACACACACACGTGCATATATGTATCAATTGAATTAGAAAATATATTTAGATGTGTGTATTTATGTGTGTGTGTGCGTGTGTATGTGTGTGTATATATATATATATATATATATATATATATATATATATATATATATATATCATCATCATTTAACGTCCGTTTTCCATGCTGGCATGGGTTGGATGATTTGATTGGGGACTGGCAAACCAGATGGCTGCACCAGACTCCAATCTGATCTGGCAGAGTTTCTACAGCTGGATGCCCTTCTGAACGCCAACCACTCCGAGAGTGTAGTGGGTGCTTTTTACGTGCCACCAGCACAAAGGCCAGTCCAGCGGTACTGGCAACAGCCATGCTCAAATGGTGTTTTTTATGTACCACCTGCAAAGGAGTCAGTCCAATGTTTTGTTCACATGCCACCGGCACAAGAGCCAGTAAGGTGAAGCTGGAAACAATCTCGCTCAAATGGTGCTTTTTACGTGCCACCGGTACGGAAGCGAGACCGCTGCTCTAGCAGTGATCCCACTCAGATGGTGCTGTTAGCGCTCCACTGGCACAGGTGCCAGTCATCGAATTTGGTTCAGTTTCAATTTCGCTTGCCCCAACAGGTCTTCACAAGCTGAGTTTAGTGTCCAATGAAGGAAGGTTGGCATGGGTGCCAGTCATTGAATTTGGTTCAATTTTGACTTCACTTACCTCAACAGGTCTTCGCAAGCAGGGTTTTGTGTCCAAAAATGGAAAGGTACGCATAAGTGGGCTGCTTTCAACATCCATAGCTTGTCCCTCTATTAGGTCTGCTTGGGATAGGACATCACTTTCTCTCTCATGCAATCTCCACATTTAACAGCTTCTAATCATAACACTTCCATACCTCTTTGCTTTCAGCTATGGTAACAAAAAGTGCACTGATCTAAACAATTCTGTGGTCTCATCAGCAACAACAACAACAAAAACAACAGAGTCAAAAGAATTTTTTCTGGTGATACATACCATGTTTTGCTCAATACATAGAGGTCAGTGATAGCAAGGAGGATTTCAATCCAAGCATCATCTTGATCACCAAATATTTCTGGCAGCCAGTCTAAGTTACAATTAGTGCTAGAAGAACTGGGGATGGACTGGTTAGAATGGTTCAAACTCAGTTTGCTTCTACAGCTGAGAATTTGCTCAACTTCTGAGCATGTGTGCTGCATCTCAAAAGAAATCCTGTTCAGAAGATCCATTTTTGCTCCTAGAAAATGTAAAAAAGTTTAAATAGTTTTACACATACAAATACATAGTGACTTCATTATCATTTACAATACAGAGCAAGGAAATGAGGGCGCCTCTATGTGGTCACTTGAATTGCTTGAAATAGTAGTGAAATCTACCTCAAATCAAACTTTACTATCTTAAGTAAAGGTTATATAACACAAAGTAGTTTCAGATATACATTGAGATGGGACATTTTCACTAATGGAATGTCTTTGTAAATAAGACAACACACACACACACACACATATATATATACATATATATATATATATATATATATATATATATATATATATATATATATATATATATATATATATATATATATATATATATATATATATGTATATATATATATAGAGAGAGAGATAGATAGATAGATAGATAGATAGATAGATAGATAGATAGATACGTGTGTTTGCATATAGACAGATAAAGTTAGATGTGTATGTACATATGCATGAGTGTGTGTGTGTATACAAAATATATATGTACATATATATATATATATATATATATATATATATATATACACATACATCATCATCATCATCTTCTTCTTAACATCTATTTTTCCATGCTTACATAGACCTGAACAAGTCGTCTTCAGTGCTCACCATGTTACCACTCACCACAGTCCTATGTCATATTTCTGTCTGGCATCTTGCTACCTGAGATCATTCTTCACCACTTGTCTTTTCTTCCTCAGTTAACTTCCATTTACTTCACTTGACAATTCTTCAGCTAACTGCCATCATCCTTCATATGTTTATGAATGTAGTCTCTTCTCATGCATCTGATAACTAAATGCTCTTACACCCAGCTTTTCATTCAGCTCATTTATATTCTATCCAATCAGGCAGAATAACTATTCACACCTGGTGGAATGTACTCATCTAATTTCTTTCTAACCTTCACAAATCTCCTGCACTGAATGTCCATGTTTTGCTATGATGCAACATTACACTTTTGAACACCCCATTGTTAACTCATCCAGTTAAGTAACAGAAGTTATCAACTTCTTATAGAGAGCTTTCCAGGAATTAAAAGAATTTATGTCATAAGTGCTCTTATTCTCGTTATAAAGTCCTTGACCACTTTTTAATTTTTATATTAATAATAATAATAACAAGACCACTCAGAGAGTGCAAACCTCTGCCAAGGCAACACCAATGCGCTCTCAATGATTAGCCAGAGATCATCATAATCATCATTGTTTAATGTCCACTTTCCATGCTAGCATGGGTTGGACGATTTGACTGAGGACTGGCAAGCCAGAAGGCTGCACCAGGCTCCAATCTGATCTGGCAAAGTTTCTACAGCTGGATACCCTTCCTAATGCCAACCACTCTGAGAGTGTAGTGGGTGCTTTTACGTGCCACTCTTGGAGTGGTTGGCGTTAGGGTGATTTTTAAAATGAGAATCTCTGAAATAAACTCGACTGCTCTCACAAATGAGAATGCTACAAATGAACCTGACTGTTCTCAAAAATGAAGTAAAAAAAAAGCGAAAAAGACAATCCAAAATCCTTGTCCAGTACCGGATTGATCCCAAAATCTAATCAGTTTGTGCCAGTCACAAGACCAAACATCTCTGAAAGTTTCATCTGAATCCATCCAATGGTTCTGAGATATTTCATCCATGGACAAACAAAAATGACTGAAAACAACACTTCTGCCTTCACTAAGGCAGAGGTAATAACAATAACCCTTTCTATTATTAACACAAGGCCTGAAATTTGTTGGGTGGGAACTAGTCGATTACATCAACCCCAGTGTCCCCCCTGGTACTTAATTTGGGATGAAAGGCAAAGTCAACCCAGAATGCAAACACTGACAAAATACCATTAAGCATTTCGCCTGGTATGTTAACGAATCTGCCAGCTCATCTAATAATAATAATAATAATAATAATAATAATAATAATAATAATAATAATAATAATAATAATAATAATAATAATAATAATAATAATAATAATAATAATAATAATCATGATAATGATTTCAAATTCTGGCACAAGGCCAGCAATTTCGGGGAGGGAGTAAGTCGCTGACATCAACACCTAGAGTTCAACTGGTACTTATTTTATCAACCCCGAGAAGATGAAAGGCAAAGTTGACCTCGGCAGAATTTAAACTCAGACCATAAACACGGGCAAAATGGGTGAAACATTTTGCTCAGCGTGTTAATGATTCTGCCAGCTCACCACCTTACTCTTTTACTTGTTTCAGTCATTTGACTGTGGCCATGCAAGAGCACAGCCTTTAGTTGAGCAAATCGACCCCAGGACTTATCCTTTATAAGCCTAGTACTTATTCTATCGGTCTCTTTTGCCGAACCGCTAAGTTACGGGGACGTAAACACACCAGCATCGGCTGTCAAGCGATGTTAGGGGGACAAACACAGACACACAAACATATACACACACACATACATACATACATATATATATGGGAGAATATATGAAAAAACAACAACAGACGAGGACAGGTGGTGTAAATAACAAAAGGATGTATTAGTATGACGCTCGGGAATACGGAAAGTCTTTGACGTTTCGAGCTACACTCTTCAACAGAAAGAATACGGAGACAAGGAGAAAAACACGGAGAAAAAAAATTGAATAGTGTCCAGTCAACGGTCAACGATGGGCTTCTTTCAGTTTCCGTCTACCAAATCCACTCACAAGGCTTTGGTCGGCCCGAAGCTATAGTAGAAGACACTTTCCCAAGGTGCCACACAGTGGGACTGAACCCGCAACCATGTAGTTCGTGAGCAAGCTACTTACCACACAGCCAATCCTACGCCTATATATTGAAAAAAAATTATAATAAGCAGAAAACAGTTGTGATATTCAAATCTTTACAGGACAGACACATGTTTCATCGAAATGCTGAAATAATTACACAACAAATAGATATTATGCAATCATGTATTTCACCTCATCAGTGTCCTGTCATAAATACATATATGTGTGTGTGTGTGTGCAAATGTGAAGCCACATGGCCTAGTGGTTAGGTTGTTGCAATCATAATCACTAGATCATGGATTCAATTCACAGACTGGGTGGCACATTGTGCTCTTGAGCAAAACACTTCATTTCATGTTGCTGCAGTCTCCCTTTCTATTTCCATCAGGACGCAATGTTGGCCTGATCACCTAGCCAGCAAGATGGAGTCATTCAAAGGCTAAAACGATACACAAGTGCATTGTGACCAGCGATGTGAAACAACATCCAATAACCTGGTCAGTCACATGATCACAAGGTATACATATGCAAGTAGACAGACAAACAGACATACATAGAGACATATACACACACATGCATACACAATACACAGAGACATACAGACATATACATACATGTAAAAACTCTGCTGTGTCTCATTAATTTCTCTCCTTTCAACTTTTCCCTACGCTAGATTCCCCACTCCCTACAGCAAGCTCACTGCACTTTTGTTGTTCACTCTACTAAATAATACAAGTGTTGAGACTGAGACCAACACCAGTCGCTTTGGAACTTCAGTGTGTTTGTGAGGACATGGAAGAGGAAAAAGAAAAAATCTAACGCTTCGACCAGAGACACTTTCAAGCGAGACGATGAAAGGGCTTCCGACTAATGCTAAATAAATAGATTCTATGTGTGTGTGTGTGTGTGTGTAGAAAAATGTGTTGAAATTTGCAGCATTGCAATCTACAGCAGATGTGATGCGAATTTTGAATGGAAAGAAGGAAGGAAGGAAGGAGAGACGAAAGAAGGAAAGAAGGAAAGAACGAAAGGGAGGGATGAGAAGGGAGGAAGGAAGGAGAGACGAAGGAAGAAAGGAAGGAAGGAAGGAAGGAAGAAAGGAAAAGAAAACAAGAAAGAACGAAGGACAGGAGAAAGAAAGAAAGAAAGAAAGAAAGAAAGAAAGAGAGAGAGAAGGAAGAAAGGAAGAAAGAAAGAAAGAAAGAAAGAAAGAAAACAATGAAGGAAGAAAGAAAGAAAGAAATGAAGGAAGAAAGAAAGAAAGAAAGGAAGAAGGAAATGAAGAAAGAAAGGAAGAATGAAAGAAAGGAAGAAAGAAAGAAATGAAGAAAGAAAGAAAGAAAGGAAGAAAGAAAAAAAACGAAGAAAGAAAGAAAGAAAGAAAGAATGAAAGAAAGAAAGAAAGAAAGAAAGAAAGGAAGTAGGTAGTCAGTAATACAGTAATGCTTTGTATTCTGCATCACAATAGCATTTCACTTAGAATTGTGTTTCTCATTTTCATTTATTATTTTGTTTTGTTTTTTGTTTTCTAAATTCTATATTTATTAATGCATTTATTTAAATTTAGCTTCTTAACAGAACAAGTACTAAAATGACACACTAGTACGCTACGAGGAAAAAAAACAAACAAACAAACATAACCAAATATATTTGAAACAAAATATATTAAGAATCAAATAAATGGCGTACATCAACTTAAAAAAATATGGTTTTGGTACAATACACATTCTTTGCCAACAAAAAAATAACCATGCTTTGTACAGAAATATAATTTAAGTTTTCCTTTGTTTTGTTTTGTTTGTGTTTATTTTTGTTTGTTTTTTTTCATAAATTCATCATACTTAGCTTAATTCGGAAACCATGATTTATATATGCATGTACACACACACACACACACACACAGATACACACAGATACACGCATGCATGTACGCATGCACACACGTACGCACACAGGTACATATAGACACACGCGTGCGCATACACACACACACACACACACTCGTACAAACACAAATGCACAAACACACACACACACACACATATGCACGCATGAGCACACACATACACACACACAGGCATGCACATCTACTTTGTAATAAGACTAGCATAACTATGGATATGCAGGCTAGCACCGATTCCATGGAAGAAGCGGAGTCTATGCCTACTTTCTCTCTTTCTCTCTCTCTCTCTCACTTTATATATACATATACATATATATATATATATATATATATATATATATATATATACACATATACACAATGTACTTCTTTCGGTTTCCATCTACCAAATCCACTCACAAGACCTAGCTGGCCCAAGGCTATAATACAAGATACCTCCCCAATATGTAGGTTGGAAGTGAAATTCTTAACCACATTCTTAACCAAAAGCATACACATACACACAAGCACACACACAAACATGCACACATATGTATACAGGGTGCGGTGAATAAATTATTGTCTAAATTATGCAAAAATGAAAATAACTGTGACATCTAATTTTAACAGATATATTTACCAAAATTACATAAAAATATCTTGAAATACTAAAGAGTAAATTTATTCAATAAAATCGCCATTGGTTTCAACCACGATCTCCAGACGCCTTCGGAATCTCCTACAACTCTTCTGGATAGTCTCCTTGTTTAAATTGGTGAATGCTGCCATAACCCTTGCTTTCAGTCCATCTTTGGTGTTACAAGGAGTTTTGTTGGTCTCTCGCTCAACTGCACCCCAGACATAAAAATAAAAGGGGATGCATTCTGGGGAGTTAGGTGGCCAAATATTAGGATGATGTGGTCTCAGAAATTGTCTGATAGCCATGACTGAGTTCTCCTGCTTCTGTGGCATGGTGCAGATTCCTGATGCCAGACATAAGGTCTGCCAGACATAAGGTTGCCAGACATAAGCCACCCTCTTAACCCCGAGCAGCACTATCTCCTCCAGACACTTGATGTAGGCCTCCATGTGGAGTCTGTGACTGCGTAGGAAGATGAATAGAGACATAACATCGCCATCACTAGTGAGCACTCCAAACACCATGATGTTGACTGGATGTTTGATTTTTATCACTCTTGGTACATGTTTTGGAGACACAGTAGGACAACAGTTGTTCTGTGTGTTCCCTATTTGATCCTGGCAAAAGCTTTTCTCGTCTGAGAAAAACCAAAGCATGTTCAGTTAGATGGGATGCTTGAGTTTGTTCAAAAACTTTCTTAGCATGGTCTCTCCTCTTGTCGTTGATGGCCTGGGATTAAAATTGGCCCTTTCTCATCTTGTATGAGAAATACCAAATGTCTTCATGCACTACCTGCCTGATAAGAAACTCAGACACTTTTGTCCATGTACTTGGTGATGGACTTGATTGACTTGGATGGATTATTGTCAATCTTGGCTTGGATCTCATCAACAAATTCAGGAGTCCTTTTCTTATCAGAATGATCAGAGTGAGTTTTCCAAGCTGCCATACTTTCGTAATCACCATTAGACTCATCCAACTCTTTCTGAATTCTCTGCAATGTCCTCAGATTTACACCTTCTGAAACGTTCATATTGGAGCTTCTGGTGTGAATGCCAAGCAGTACCGCATGTGGTTTCCAAATTTCTGACAGAGTGAATTGCATCGTGGTGCTGTTTTTCTCAGAGATGGTGCCTAACTGACCCTACTA